>NC_134487.1:57127383-57425034 GCF_040206685.1 Ascaphus truei | reverse complement strand
CTCATACACTATTGTGTATTTTCTAAATTCCTCCTTATAATTTAGCTTTTACTACTGCAAATTGCAGTTTTATGTAATCTTCTAAATTACTTTGAAAATATCAATGCTATGTAATTCTAAGTGCTATTCTTAGTCCCTCTGTTCACAGTATGGTATTGGAGCCTAAGTTTTCAAAGCTTTTTTTAAATTATGAAAGAAATGCTATAAATGCTACAGAGGTTATTAAAAGATCCCTCCTAGGACCAAAGTGAACTAATTCCAATAATACTGTGTGTTTAAAGGGTTTCATCTGGGTAATTGATTACTTTTTTACCCAAATCTGACACCAAAGTATTTAAAATATATTTTTTTAACGTTAGACATGGGACAGGCAAGCAGCCTACCTATAAAGAAGCCTATCCTTAAACTGACCAAGTGGCATACAATATGGAGTTATACAGGAGTTGACCAGAAGTGGAACAACAAGTCAACAACATCCCACCTATTGTTCTTGGATTCCTGAATTTCATGTGTAGCCAAGGGTTCCACCTGCGCCACTTGGCTGTGATCCGGGCTGCTACGGCGCTCGGCGGAGGTGTGCGACTGCCACCGGAGCGGCAAGCGGACACGGCACAGTAGCAGGAGGTGCGAGCAGTGCAGGGAGCTGCCGGAGATAAGACAAAAGAACAGGGCGCACAACGCACATAGTGAAGCACCATAAAAAATGTGAATTTTACTAAAGGGTAATAAATTCTGCGTACATCAGAAAAGTTTAAAACAAGCAATGGATTAGTGGGGTTACCACACAGAGGGACAGCTGGAAGCGTAGCTCTTCAACCGATGTAGGGGAAGAAACAGGAGACCAGCGCGATGTAGGGGAAGAAACAGGAGACCAGCGATCGTCAGTCCAAGCAGGAAACCCCTTGAATCCGTGGAGTACACTCTATCCGTCTCAGGGTGATTAGATGGTGAGTTCACAGTGCTAAGTCCCGCACACAGGTCCCATGGCAAGGCACAGCAGCCTCCGTTAGTCCCACTACTGCCGAACGCCGACAGCACGCCTCTCCGACTCGTGGGGCGCCTGCTGATGACGTCACGGACTTCCCCTCCACTGCAGTGTCTAGAGGAGCGTCCACAGCGGTATAGAACACACAGGGCAGCGCGTATTGCACAAAACGAAAAAACGGTGTCACAGGGGACAAGGAGAGGTAGACCAAGGGTAATCTTGGCTACAAATGGGTATAAAGAAATGAGCAGAAACAAATTCCAACGCGTTTCGTAACAAAAGGTTCCCTGAAGAAGTGACTAATTTTGTAAAATTCACTTTTTTATTGTGCTTCACTATGTGCGTTGTGCGCCCTGTTCTTTTCTATTCTTTTGTCTTTTCTCCAGTTCTAGGGGTGTCGAGCCACCCCTCAAGGAAGGCTGCAGACACATCATTAGTGTTTTCCACTTACAAGATCCACAATATTGTTTATTTAACACTGTATTCACATTGTATGTTACACCATGTTTTAGCTGCGCACCTTCACTCCCTTTTTTGTAAGCTGCCGGAGATCCAGGCGGCTCAGCGATACAGGCGGCCATCTTCCTTAAAGGTGCAGGCGCAGTAAGGTTCGCGCATGCTCAGCTCTGCATTGCGGTGGCCATCTTGCTTCACCCCGGGCATGCGCAGTAGGCCTTACAAGCGGCGGCCATTACACCTAAAGCTCCGCAAGGGAACTGCAAGTCCCAGCAACCCTTGGGGCTGCACAGCACATGGATGACTATGGCCATTAGGGTCCCTAGGTTTTCGGGAGAGGGAGATTGATACTTTTGGCACGCTGTGAACCATGCCAGTCGGAAGAGGGACCTCAATGGACCACGTAGGGTCCAGGGAGCAGTGCTTCCCTGGACTAGGCCAGATCTCACCCCTTAGGCCCCAGCTAGGCCCCGACACACAGTAGGTTGTGGCTGCTACAGGGAAAGCTCTAGTTAGGCGCCTTTCCCCAGTAGTTGCATATAGTCAGGTACAGCACCAGTGAGGCACCACACGGTGACTGCGGCCTGTGGTCTGGGACCAGACCATCTCCATGTAAGATACTGTATGGTGATATTATCCACGCCAGAATTCACCCCACACGGAGATGGACGTCATCGCGGACGACAACATTGGATCAGACGGATCCTCCTTGTTCTTCTGCATCACCCGGGTGCTGGAGCCCCGGGCAGGTACCCAACTAAGTGCACCAACACTTTTGGATGGGCCCTGACATTGTGCGATAAGGACATCAGTTTACATATTGACATATTGTGTACATAAAATAAAACTATTAAAATCCAGTCCCAAAGTTCTGTTCACTAGAACATTTAGAAATGTTAACCTTTAACTATTTCTTGTTGACCTTACCAATTGCCCTTGGTTTGGAGTCAGGTTTAGGACAGGTAGACATACACACTTAAATTGAGGTTTCTTCCGTCGGGGAGAAGCATGCCGTGCACTGCATACACTGTGATGCCAAGGAGTGACTGATGTCGCTGGGTCACTAAAATATCATCTTTATTGAGGTCTTCAAACCATGTTACATCGCCACAAGTAGCTCGAGGAGGATGCTCTGACACGTTTGACAAAGTGTCTCCGCGCACGAAACGCGTCAGAGCGTCCTCGAGCTATTTTGGGGTTTTTTTGGTTGATCCTGTTGGTGTTCTCCCTGAGACATCCCAATTTTAATGCTTGGTCTACCCATGTATATTTGAGCATAATAGGATCAAGATTATTGTGGATGAATTTAAACTGGATTGACTACACTTTTGCAATGTGTATTAACCCATCAATGCCTGCTCACATGCTTTACTGAGCTCTACTATTGGGAGTTGTTCTCCACCTGTTTCTAGACATACACACTTAACTGTGTTGCTCCTAACAGTATGAATTAACACATTTAATACAATTGGTTTGTTTAAAATGTTGTACACATTGCAACAATTTGCACCTTATCTGCTTTAATTATATTATCCCATCATCCCATGTACCTTTGTCGTATCATGTGGCAATTGTTGCACATGAATTGTTGGACACAGATATACAGTGGGGTGGATTTATTCTATATATAGGTGTAGTGTAGCAGTGCACATACCAATAACCCTTTTTACGTTCTCTAATTATATTGTTCGATGTTACCATTTATCTGTGTCCCATTATGAGGCTTCTTTGCACATAGAGTTTTGGACACAGATATACAGTGGGCGGACTTATTAACTATTTGTTTCTCTTATTCATAGAGGCAATGTTGAGATGCATATATCAGTAAACCCTGTTCCTCCCCACTAAAACCCTAATTCAGTATCTCATTGGTATGATCTCTTCCTCTAGTTTTGTTTCTCATTTGGGAAGTCTATCGGTTGACTCTTGTTGATCCAGTATTGGTCATATGGAAATATTTTGTAAGGTGTGTGGGTTAACTCATTTAAATACACGTTGTATGTCTCATATATCTATGGAACCTCAGGTGTGATTTTTTTTTAGAACACGTGTTTCTCCTATGTTATTTGGGGATATATACAACGTTCATTAAGTTGTATACCCCCGCCCCCTCACTCTCTCCCTATGTGAGAAGGACTTGAATACTAGCAAAGCATGCAAATCTGATTAGAAAGAGTTCTTCCCGTATCGATTGGCACAACTATGTGGAAGGTGCTTCCCTAGTGAGCTGGCCTTCTGAGATCTTCTTAGTATCGGAAAAAAAAGTGATTCCTGCACACGAAGGAACACAGTCTTAAAAAAAGACTTACACAGGCTCATGCCAATACCCTGGAACATGTAGTCTTTACAAAGACTGACACAGGTTATCACGAAGACAGCTACACAGGAATAGCACACTCTAGAGCTGGTCAGGGCTGGGGATATAACCTCTACCAATTAGGGAGATGCCAGTCAGTCTGGGGAGAACAAAATCCACAATTGGTGCAGAATTGTTCCTCATTGTAGGTTACCGATTGTCCTGAGTTCGGCACATGCCCAAGTACATTAATGTCATTACCGGGGTGCCGTGGACCCAGAACCATAGGTAACATGCCCAAATATGGTCATGCCTATTTGTTACATAGGCACCGGATACAGACTCAGGGTGAATGGGAATAGAAAGGGGGAAGAACTGTTAGACAGCTGGTGTATGCAAGACAGGATACTGACAGGACCAGGCCACCGGCCTACACTGTAGCTTCCCTGGATACCTATTTCGGAACACCCACCTTAACTTGTTACAAAATGTATGTATGTATATCTTTAATTATATAGCGCCATTAATGTACCTAGCGCTTCACAACAGTAATACAGGTGACATAATCATATAAATTACAAATAATACAAATAACACATACAGTAATGGGAAGAAGTGCTTCAGACATACAGAGGAAGACTCCTGTTTCGTCATCCTCCCCGCGTCATGCTTTCACCCGTGATGGCTTTTAAAAAACTGGGTGAAGCATGCGCACGCTTTAAGTGTGGGTGTGTAAGGAATCCGCTCCATGGTTTACTGGTTGCCTTACCTTGCAGACCGGTGCAGTTCTGGATCAGCTCTCCTGAGGTTTGCTGCAGCCTGGATTCACTCATCAAAGCAATACACACTCCCTCTGGTATCTACTGCAGCTGTGCAGCCTTTCATTGCAAACTATACTTGCATTCACTCATTAGGGGCAGTACCTTCACACCCCCGCCGGGGATTGGCCCGCTGGCCTTTAAGTATTGCTTGCCCATAATGCTCCTGGCCGAGCATAGTCCTAACTGGATGTCAACTGTTTTGCCACAAGCTCTCGCTTGTTCTTCTTTGCTGATACCAGGTTCCGCCCTGCGTCCTTCAGCTTCCTTCAAGCCGCTTGTTCTCCAATGCTGATTCCAGGTTACGTCCTGCATCCTTCAGCTCCCTTCAAGCCGCTTGTTCCCTTATGCTGATACGGAGGTATTCCCTGCGTCCTTCAGCTTCTGTTCCCCTGTGCTGAAGCAGAGGTTTCGTTCCTGCGTCCTTCAGCCTCCTGGATTCCTGCACTAAAGTAGAGGTTCGTCCCTGCGTTCTGCAGTCTCCTGGATTCCTGCACTGAAGCGGAGGTTTCCCTGTATCTACAGCTTCCTGGTTCCTGGGGCCTACTCTTTCCCTAATATAGAGAGGCCGTGTCCTGGTTCCTGCGCTGAAACAGTGGATTCCCTTGCCCGCTCAGGACTTTTGCGTTGTAGCACTGGTGCACCCGTGCAGCAAGACGGTGTGCTATTCTGGTCTGCCTACCATCTCCTGTGACCAGCACCATGGGCCATGGTCGTCGCTCGCGCAAAGGCCAACCCCGCGCTCCTAAGCTGAAGCGGGGCTCTCCTGACTACCTGTTGCCGAACTCTTGCCTGTACAATGTTTATCCTGATGTCTCCTGTCCTGACCCTGGCTTCTACAACGACGACGCTGTCTTCTCCAATCCTGATCCTGCGACATATGACTACGAACTGCGCAATCCGGATCAGCCTGCGCGGTCTCAGGTCGGTGCTTTTACAACCCCACCTCAGCCTCGCGGTCCGGTCCTGATTTGTGGCGAGCAGAACCCTGACAGTATGCTCGGCCTCACAAACTCGGACCGCCCTGTGGTGAGGGTTGGTAAGTTTCTGTCTGAAAGCCTGTCCCAGCCTGTAAACCAGTCCCAGTGTGAATACCAGTTTCTATGTGAGATATTACCCATGCTTGAGGATCTGATTGTGTTTGTAGGTTTAACCCCTTTGCAAAACAAATGCCGTAGTGATCTCATGATGAAGGTTTACCGCCTCCGGGACTTAAAACAATCGCTGGCCGCTTGTATTTGCTTTCCTGGTTACCCCTTAACTTGGGAAAATGTGTACCCTTTAGAATTGGACGACGCCCAAAAGGAACTCTCTTCCCTGGCCTTGTCTTTAGACATTTATATAGCAAAAGTGGACCCTCACCTCATGTTGGCTGATGCCCAAAAAACACTCCATATCCTTTCCATGACATTGGACATTTGCATAAAGGAACAGGATCCTCCCCTCGCCAGCTTCGCTGCCGCTTGGCTGTATCCCTGGTCTACCACGGATCCTTGCCCTGAGTGTATGCCCGGGTTTCCTGACACCAATGATATGTTTTCGTTAACCCCTGCCGATCAGTCCTGTGAGGTTCCCCTGGAGAATACATATGTTGCTCTACCCAGCACTAATGTTCTTGTATCAGAGAATAAGTTCATTAGTTCTCCTATTTCTAGCTCAGAAGTCCTTTCTCTAGGTCTTGAGGGTTTTCCAGCTTTAACCCCTGCCGAGCAGTCCTGTGAGGTTCCCCTGGAGAATACATATGTTTCACTAGCCAACACTAAGGTTCTACTATCAGAGAATAAGTCCCTTTGTTCCCCTATTTCTAACTCCGAATCTGTCACTCCAGCTCTTCAGGGTTTTCCAGCTTTAAACTCTGCTAGGCAGTCCTGTGCGCTTTCCCCGTCAGAGAAAGAATCCCTAAGTTCTGTTCCCAGGGTCATTTCTGTATTAACCCCTGAGGGGCAGCTCTCTGAGTCTCCTTTGATAATTCCCTGTTCTCTGCCAGCCACGGTCACGCCCCTAGCTCCAGAGGAGAGATCCCTTGTCTCTCCTAATACAGAGAAAAAATGTCCTGTGTTTTACTCTCAGGCACTGTCTGCATTAACCCCTGTAAATTCTTGCTGCCTCCAAGTTAATGCCTTCGTTTTAGCCTCAGAGAATGAGTCCACAAGTCAGACAGCAGAGGTTGCATTGAGGGATTCCTATAACCGTACGGAGTCCCTAGATATTCTTTGCTATAAATCCCCTGCTTCAGCTCAAGTTTCCGCAGTTTCGTCTCCGGAGACTTCGGCTAAAGTTCTGGTTCCTGATAAATGTATTCAGGAGTCAGGTTTTTCCCTAAGCTTGGTCGCAGAGTTCCTTCTCCCGGGTATTTCACTGAACCAGCCTGTCGCCCACATAGCGGTGATCCCTGCTTCAGCGCATAGTTCCCACATTATGGAGTCTGCAGTAATTTCTGGTTTCCCAGATATTCCTTACCAAATACCTACTTCAGAGACCAGTACAGTTATGATTAACCCCCGTGTACTGTCTGAGTTCTTCTCCTCTTTATGCTTAGGGTTAAAAGCATACAGTAGTCTGTATGTCCCTCCTGGGGTTCATATTATGTTCCCAGGAATGTTTGCTGACGCACGGTTTTCTCCCCAAAGTGACGCTTTTTCATATAGATTAGTAAAAAGCTTGCACACTGTATCCCTTTTCGCTGAATTGTGTCTTACTAGTTTTGAGACTCTGAGAGGTAATGATTCTCCTTCTGATTCTGAAGCTCTTTCTACAATGAGTATCCTGTCTGGGGGTCCCCCTGATTTCTCTCTCCAGGCTAATCCTTTGGGGATCAGCATATCTGTGATCACTCCCTTAGTACTGTCTGAGGTCACCATGCACATATTACAAGTCCTGGGGTTTAAATCTGAGCTATTTAGCTGTCCTGCCTTTGCTGAAACCCAGTCCCTCAGTACTGTGTCTAAATATGTCCCAGCAAACATGGGGTTACTCTGGGAGGAAATTAAAGCTCCTGTCTTAAAGGGTATTTTTTCTCACATGTCCAGCAAATCTAGAACCTCAGTAGTTGTTTCTAAGTCACTTATCAATACATCTGATTTTTTCTCTAATCAAACCCAGACACCCTCACTATCGGTTAGGAGTCCTGTGATCAGAGATTTTGCACTAGAAAACACACCTATTCATGTTTTTGACAGGTTAGGTACCCCTGTGGTTAGGGCCATTGCAGTTTCGGAAAAGACTCCTTGTACTCCTAAGGTGCCTGTCATTAAGAGTTTTCATAGTTCATACTTGCTGCTTGTTGATTCTCAAGGCTCTGTCACTGAGGTACAGACTTCAGCTTCTGATGTTAGCTTCCCTCCCACCACTACCCTGGCTCTGCCTTTTTCTCAAGCTACTGATTTGAAGATCCCAAGGACTATTCCTGATTCACTGACAATACTATCTCCCAATGAAGATTTCCCAGTATTGGAGAGCTCTACTGTTGTTTGCTTCTCTGCTCCTGCTAAACCATGGTTTTGTCCCTCGGAATTTTCGGTTGCCCCTGTTATTTCCTCTCAGTTGGAAATACTCTGTATGTATCCCAAGATTTCGGTCCCTATGCCGGGTTTACTGCTTGCCTTGTCACCTTCCATACCAATACCGGGAGATGCTTCCAACCAGCCTATACCCTTACTAACCATTACCTGGGAGCCTTCTAGAGGAAAAATTTATCGCAAATTTCAACATGCAGTGGTCAGCCAAGACTTTTTCTGTTACAAAGTTCCTCCTGGTGTATTCGATCAATTATCAGGGCCGCTGATCCTAGATTCAGGTTCCTTTATTAAAGACTGGGCTTCCTGTAAGGGTTCTTCTGCCGTTTCTGCTCTGGAACCCTCTGGTTCTTCACAACCCTGGATTTCCAAGTCATTTTGCGGGGCGAGCCATGTACCAAGGATGTTTCTTCTACTACTATTATTTCTTAGAACTGTACTCACTAAAGAACTGCTTGTTTACGGATGCCCTTTCTACCTAAAGAATTTTAGGAACAACTCAATGTCCCCAAGGCCCATGGATGGTCCTGTCTGGCCACAGTTCTCACCGGGGGGTGGGGGTACACTAAGGACTAATCATGAGTCACTGGAGTACAACTCTAACCCCAATCCTAGACTGTTCAGCAACAATTCCCGGTCCTCCAACTCTATGAGTGCTCATGTTCGCCCGGAGGTCTCGCGTGAAGGGGGGGGGTACTGTAAGGAATCCGCTCCATGGTTTACTGGTTGCCTTACCTTGCAGACCGGTGCAGTTCTGGATCAGCTCTCCTGAGGTTTGCTGCAGCCTGGATTCACTCATCAAAGCAATACACACTCCCTCTGGTATCTACTGCAGCTGTGCAGCCTTTCATTGCAAACTATACTTGCATTCACTCATTAGGGGCAGTACATTCACACCCCCGCCGGGGATTGGCCCGCTGGCCTTTAAGTATTGCTTGCCCATAATGCTCCTGGCCGAGCATAGTCCTAACTGGATGTCAACTGTTTTGCCACAAGCTCTCGCTTGTTCTTCTTTGCTGATACCAGGTTCCGCCCTGCGTCCTTCAGCTTCCTTCAAGCCGCTTGTTCTCCAATGCTGATTCCAGGTTACGTCCTGCATCCTTCAGCTCCCTTCAAGCCGCTTGTTCCCTTATGCTGATACGGAGGTATTCCCTGCGTCCTTCAGCTTCTGTTCCCCTGTGCTGAAGCAGAGGTTTCGTTCCTGCGTCCTTCAGCCTCCTGGATTCCTGCACTAAAGTAGAGGTTCGTCCCTGCGTTCTGCAGTCTCCTGGATTCCTGCACTGAAGCGGAGGTTTCCCTGTATCTACAGCTTCCTGGTTCCTGGGGCCTACTCTTTCCCTAATATAGAGAGGCCGTGTCCTGGTTCCTGCGCTGAAACAGTGGATTCCCTTGCCCGCTCAGGACTTTTGCGTTGTAGCACTGGTGCACCCGTGCAGCAAGACGGTGTGCTATTCTGGTCTGCCTACCATCTCCTGTGACCAGCACCATGGGCCATGGTCGTCGCTCGCGCAAAGGCCAAATCCGCGCTCCTAAGCTGAAGCGGGGCTCTCCTGACTACCTGTTGCCGAACTCTTGCCTGTACAATGTTTATCCTGATGTCTCCTGTCCTGACCCTGGCTTCTACAACGACGACGCTGTCTTCTCCAATCCTGATCCTGCGACATATGACTACGAACTGCGCAATCCGGATCAGCCTGCGCGGTCTCAGGTCGGTGCTTTTACAACCCCACCTCAGCCTCGCGGTCCGGTCCTGGTTTGTGGCGAGCAGAACCCTGACAGGGTGTCACGGGGGTTACTTCATCTGTAAAAGTGATATTTAGGTAAAGGATTCCCTGCCCTGAAGAGCTTGCAATCTAATATGAACCTATATATGCACACTACACACAGCCTTGTCTACTAAAACAATACCAGTGTATACATTGAAAAATGTAAGGCATTAGAGAAGAAGTTGCAAATACAATTTGATAAATGAGTGTATCGAATTGTGAATATATAAATAAAACAAATATGTTTTTTCAGCTCAAATTGTCAGTAAAATAAAAATTAAAAGTGAGACTATGTAAATCAGTTTTGCTAAACTAAGGAAGAGAGGAGACCTCTCAAACTTTTCATGTAATATCTGATGTTAGTCCAAATAAAAAAAGGTATCACCTAATACTCAAGTACTTGTTTTATTTCAGAATCAACATTTTAGTCACAGACTTGTATCATTGTTAAGACTGCATTTGTGGCCAAAAATGTAATTCTTCAAAAAACAGCCACTTCATGTTCCATGTACTGTAAGTGCTGTTTTTGTCTACTATACTGAGTGCTGCGTTCATCCGATACCTCACAGGACCATGCACCCGTGGCAGTTACTCAAAGTAATGTGAGTGCCCCTTCTACTTTTAACTTAAAGCACTGTTGGTTGTGGATAGCACTTTACAGTACATACTGTATGTGGTCAGATACCTGTTGACAGGTAGAGGGTGTAGGTGGAATAGCTGATCACCACCTACTGTAGGTCAGAACGAAAACTAAAACAGAAACCAGTTTCTTTATTTTCACAACATAATACAGCACAGTGACCACTTATCCTCCACATACATGCATCATTTTCTTCTTGCGTTTCGTTGCATGAACTTATCAAAGTCACTACGCCAATATTTGCATTGTGTGTTTCAACTTGTGATGTAGGGAGTGTCAATAGGAAGAGTTAGGGAAGAGTTACACGACGCACAAATTATAATGAGATGTATAAAACTGTGCATTTCTGAGAGTTACTTTTTGACCTTTTATTTGCATTTAAAGAATCCTCCAAGTCTGAAGTGGTCTGAACTTTTCTGGGTGGCAATTTATTTCCAATGTAGGAAATATTTTCTTACTTTTTACGTGAAAACAAGCAGTCTGTCTCCATACTACAGAAGACTACCATATCTTCTACTTTCTCAAATCCTCCTGTATTCCTGTCTGCCAACAGTTTTATGGCTTATTAACCTCTTGAATTACTTCTCTCATACCACACCACTTGCTCATTGCCTCTTTATCTGTAAAGATATACTGTACCTGAGGTTGAGTGTGCATTGATACTTTATTATTTGCTGAAAAGAAGCTTAATAACGTACTTGTCACTCCCTCCTCCATTCCACAGTGAGAGAATGAGTCACACACCTCTCTGTGTTTTATTATTGTTTGAATTTCTGCTTTACTGTATGTTGATAATTGGTTAAACTGCTGAGTTATGAACTACAAGCTGTTTCGTTAAGTGCTGAAATGTATTTGTTTACCTTTTTTTAACTTAAACTTTAAAAGGCAACTCAGAGAACAAACAAAAGGGGATATCCGTCAGATGTTTGCTTCCATGTACTGAACTGCTTTCCTGTGTTGCAAGACTCTGTGACTACAGCTTAAAAGGTTCCTCCACACTTCTTCAATTAAATAAAATCCTTTATTACAAAAACATGCTAAAAACAGGTTAACATTTCGGGCAACACTAGAGTCATTTCTAAAAACCACAATAGTTACAACACATACAGTCACTTTATAAGGGAGGGGCGGAGTTGGCCCTCGTTGGTGACATCATCCATGACATGTCCCCAACCATCACACATCACTTGGCGTCCTTCCCACAGCGTGATGGCAACATCCTCAGTGGGCCGACTCTCCCTCATTTACTAGCGACAAGACGCTGGAACATTCCGACTGAGGATCCAACTATAGAGAAACTACAGTAAGCACAAAAGAATTACCAACAGAATCTGAATACACTCTACTGTATATCACATATCTCTACTGCTCTATCATTCGTCTATACATACAACATAGTACAATTAATACACAATAGTGCGAACACTTCTTTGTTCAGATATCCAAGAGGCCATCAGACCATATCTGGGGGTAAACAATAGAATAAAAAGAAAAATATGGAATGAAACCATCCAGAAAAAGCAATGTAACCAAACAGTTCAGTAGTAACATGCAGGATACCGGCATCACACTCCTAGAGGACAGCAATATATTTCAAATATAAGGGTTCTGTGATCACTTCAATGATTGTAAGGCAATAGGCACAGGTGGCAAGCATAGACCACTTTCTAATGCCATTCTGTATAAAACGATAGTAGTTTATAGCACTGTGTGAGACTTCCATCTCAACTACATGCTAGATCTGGGCATGCCCTAAACCCTCAGACCAGTAGCAACAAATTATATTCTTTATTAAGGCCATCTGGGTACATTGTGGCAAGTTCCTGTATCAAGACCCTGTGACTAAAGATAAGCTGTTTTTATGGTCATAAATATTGGTTCCATTTTTTTCCCAATATACATTTGTTCTAGCAGTTTCTCCATTAGTATTCATATAACAACAGGAAGGCATAAGATGTTAAGAAATATATTTGTATACCTTACAAAAAAAAGTAAAACATTTAAAAAAAAGGGTTTATCATTTTGCCCGGTGGGTAAACCACATATTTTTAAATTATATATTGATTTACACAAGTTTTTTGCGTAAAATTATTTTAAATATAAACTTTTTTTTAAATAAATCTGAAGCCTACTGTAGGGATTCTAATAGTGATGATCTGCATTTAAATTCTGCTATAGACAATGAAGGTGTTCCTTCTATTTTCAGGTTTAGTGAGGGACCTGATAACCCTTTTGGATGATAATGATGGGAGTAAAGGTTTCAAACACTTAACATTTAAGCCAAAATCCCTCTTTTATCTTGATGAATCCAGAGATCCATACATAGAGATGTTTAGCAAGTTGGTTGAAAATGAATTTATGCAGGTATGTGAAAAATCGAGATATTTTATGATGAATGAGAAACGCCCTAAAATAACTTAATACTAATTCTGAATTGGTTATTCGCCAGGCAAACGAAGGAGGTGGTACAGTTCTTCAAAATTGTAATGATTATATTTATGAAACATTTTACGTCTTCTAGGGCAAGGGTGCGCAAACTTCTTGAGCTGCAGCCCCCTTCCCGGGAGCCGCAGCCCCCTTCCCGGGAGCCGCAGCGTTCGCGCCCCCCCTCTCCCAATGGCTTGGGGTCAAATGACGTCTCGGGTCATGTGATGTCACATGATCCCGCTGTGTCATTTGACGCTGTGTTGCCATGGCGACGCATCGCTGAAAACCCGGCTGGCACCAGGTAAGTGAGTTACAGAGGCCTCACGCCTCCCCCGGCATTTAATTTAAATGCCGTGGGGAAGAGCACGGGGCATCTGTAACTGCCGTGCCCCCCCCCCCCTAAAAATTCTCCCACCCCACTGGGGGATGCCCCCCCCCCCCAGTTTGCGCACCGCTGTTCTAGGGATATTTCTTCCTATTGTGTGCTAGATGGCGATCTTACTATGGCATATCTATATCTTCTCAACATACTTTTGACTACAGCACAAGACGAAGAAATTATTTTTATGAGTGAATATCATCATCTTTTAAAAAAACATTCTCATGTTCCAATAATGTACCACCTCTTAAAAATACATTAATGGTTGATGAGTCACATTGGCCGTCCCATTGTGTCTGGAATTGACTCCATCACTTCCAATTTATCCGTATATGTCGATGTTTTTTTGTTTCCAGTAATTTTGTCACTCTCCTCTTATCTTCGGGATAGTATGGATGTCCTGAATTCATTACAGAATATTGAATGGGATCCTAGTTATAGGTGGGTTTCATGATTCCCTCCCGCAGTACTTCTCATAGACTTATAGGGGTGCACAGAGGAGTTCGGTTCAGGCCCAGAACTGATAATAACTAGAACAGTGCATTAGGCCAGCTTCCATCATAGGATGGGTAGAAAACCCCACCCAGTCTGTTACTTCTTTGCTTGTCAACTTTCTGTTTACAGGTCAGGAGTCAGGTTGTTCTTTGTTCCCTAGTGCTGTGTCTTTCCCTGTTCTTGTTTTTATTCAGGCTCCTTGTTCTGCAGATCTATACAGTAGGTGTTTGTCTTATATTCCTTTTGCACTATTGGCCACCTGTTTATTATTTGTCCCCTGCTAGCATTGCTCTTTGCACGTAGCACTGCAATTCTTGAAGGTAACCTTGATTCGTCCTGCTATTTTCCTTAGCACTATTTCCCCCCTGTTCATTATTTATCCCCTGCTACTATTGCTTTATGCATGTAGCGCTGCAATACTTGCAGCTATCTTTAGTTTGTTTTGTTATTTCCCTTATCATTTTCCCCCTGCCTTTTGTTTATTTCCTTAGCTACCATAGCCATTTGCTTGTAGCTCTACACACTTTCCAGACTCCATTTTGTTTTTCCAGTGTGGTTTCCTTTAGTGTAACAATAAACCCTGTCATATTTTACATATTTTCGTCTCCTGTCCTTTGTGGGTTTTCATGTTACCTCTGAGGGTTCCATACATCCTGATAGTGTTTCACATTGAATGTAGCTTCACTGTATACTGGTATCTAACATGCACATGGTATTGATGCAGTTCAGCACTTTCTTGATTTGATGGACGTACGTCTTTTTTCAACCTCATCTACTATGTAACTATGTAACTATAACACTTTTCCACTTCCACAGGAAACATGTATTTTGACAGTATATTGTTTATTTTTAATGACAATTATTTTCTTTTCAATCATGTGTATTATCGGCAGACCACTGGGATGGCCATGAGAACAGGTTTTGCCCTGAACTATGCAGGTTTATTCATTTGGCATTATGAGTGGTGCAGTATTTGGGGAAAAATGTCCTTATAGTCAAATACTATAAAAGATTTATTAATGAATGTAAGAGACATGTGCAGAGGTACAACCAAGGAGGCATATTTGGAGAAA
The DNA here is from genome assembly GCF_040206685.1 of Ascaphus truei. Classification (NCBI taxonomy): domain Eukaryota; kingdom Metazoa; phylum Chordata; class Amphibia; order Anura; family Ascaphidae; genus Ascaphus; species Ascaphus truei. The sequence goes on along the minus strand of NC_134487.1, from coordinate 57,410,184 downwards.
TTAAACCATTTTATTCAGCCCATCACTTTAAACCAGTGGTTCCCAACCCCAGTCCTCAAGGACCAGTAACAGTGCAGGTTTTAAAGATACCCCGGCTTGAGCACAGGTGGTTCAGTCACAATGATTGGGCCACCTGTGCTAATGAGAGGATTGCCTTAAAACCTGCACTGTTAGCGGTCCTTGAGGACTGGAGTTGGGAACCACTGCTTTAAACAATACAGTTTATGGAAATAAAAAAAAATCAATAAACATCCTATCCCTTTTGTAAGGACTAACTCACTTTCCCAGTCCCTCTCTGCTGAGCTGGGAGGATAAGCCTCTTTCCAACCTACGACCCCAAAGTTCAAAGAGGTACCTGTAAGCAATGGGCCCTTAATGTCAGTCTCTGGGTCTGGGTTGGTGTCCGTTGAGGGGCCACTCTTTGGCTGGTTCCAGGGTCCGCTATACCCTGGAATACTGGTTTCTGGTGTCTTGAGAGCAGCACAGTCCTACACTCAAGACAATGTTTCTGTGAGTCTCTTGCTGGCAACATAGTACCTCTGTGCTTGAGATCTCCCCTGCAGTTCAAGCAGGAAGCTGTTCTACCTGTCTGATGAGCCAGGTGGAGATTGGTTAATAGTCCTGCAATTAACCAGGTCCCTGCTGGATTCCTCAGACCAATATAGGCTTTCTATTGAAGCTCTTTTAGACAGGGGTTAAGGCTCTGTAACAATGACATTCTAATTGTATGGTCAGGCACCCTTAATGATATTGAATCCTTCATCACATATTTGAACTCAAATGACAAATATATTATTTTGTCTGGAGAAAATGATCAGTGTAATACATTTTTTGGATCTTAATCTCAGGATAACGAATAATCAAGTTGTTAGCAAAACTTATTTTTCAAGCAATTCATATTCTGAATATAAAATCAATCATTCTAAGATTTAGCTTAATAGCATCCCTTACGGACAGTTCCCAAGAATGAAAAGAAATGACTCTAGAACAGAAGATTATGATGAAAAGGCCAATATTGTGGCTCAGAGATTTTTGGATAAAAAAATATGATCCTGGTATTATTGAGTCATCTATTAAGAGGAGCAGTGGATGCCAAGGTTTTATAAAGAAAGAAAAGCGAAATTCGAAATTTTAGGGATCACCTTCATTCATTACTGATTATAACAAACAGGATTTTGAAAGCAGGAAAATTATTGATAGACCATTGGGTCTTTGAAAAATTAATCCTATTCTTAAAAATAATTATATGTGTATATATATATATATATATATATATATATATATATATATATATATATATATATATATATATATATATATATATATATATATATATATATATATATATATATATATATATATATATATATATATATATATATATAAATCAATAAATAGATGATACCGTTCTGTGGCTAACGAAATGCTTTTATTTGTGCGAGCTTTCGAGATACACTGATCTCTTCTTCCGGCGATGTTACAATGAATGAAGCATGGATTACTTAAAAACAGTGTCTCTTGGAATGTTATCTGTGCTGTTCCTTCCCCCGGTGTGGATGTGTTTTATGGCTAGAGGTGTCAAAGGGTAACTGAAGGCAAGTGAAGAAAGAGTGTGTATGTGTATCAGTGTGAATAAAAATGAATGGAGAGCCCACAGTATAAACAGTGCTCTACACAAGGTGTGTGTGGAGTGAGAGGGATATAAATGGTGTGGGTGGGTGTGGAAATGTGAGAGTTTGTAGCACAACTAAAAGTGTTTGTGGATACTATGTGGTCCCTATTGGTGTATAGGGATGGAAAAATAAGGAGTATTAGTATGTGTGAGAGACAGCTGTGTGTGCATACATATAGCACAGTATGTACAGACATGGCCTTTAGCGCTCATGGGAAGAGAGTTCACTAGTGTCAGTAATGACTCATAAAATTTCGATCTCTGTTTAGGCCACTGCTAAGTGTCCCAAACAGTTGCATAAATTTGTATTCATGCAACCGTCTCTCTTTCGGGGTTTTAAGATTACCTTTGAGTATGGCAACCCTCAGATCGTTCATCTTATGGCCAGAGTCAGAGAAATGTTCGCCAACAGGACTGTCTCTTGCTCCGCGTGTGATGCTGTGGCGATGCAGGTTCATTCTCTTGTTTAGCCCCTGTCCTGTCTCACCTATGTAGTAGCAGCCCCCTGGGCATTTCATGCACATGATGAGGTACACGACATTGCTGGAGGAACAGGTGAACCTTCCTCTGATTTTGTATTCCCGATTCCTGTTTGGTATTTGTATTGTGTCCGCTGTGTAGAGCATTGCGCAGGTTTTGCATCTTGGGTCCTGGCATGGTTTTGTCCCGCATTCAGTTGTACTGCTGAATACTTTACTCCTCACCATAATATTCTTGAGATTATGGGGCTGTCTGTATGATAATAAGGGTGCTTCAGGGAAGACCTGTTGCAGTCTTGTATCTTCCTGGAGGATGGGTTGTAGTTTCCTGGCGATCTTGCGTAGGGCTCCTAGGTGTGGGTTATATGTGACCACCAAAGGTACCCTGTCGCTTGTCTCCTTCTGTTTGTATTCAAGGAGATCACTTCTTGGTATTCTGGTGGCCTTGTGAATTTGCTGGTCTACAATTCTGTGGTTATATCCACGGTTTATAAAGTCTGATCTCAAGGCTTTAATCCGCTGGTCTCTGTCTGCTGTGTCGGAGCATATCCGGTTGTATCGACCAGCAAATTCACAAAGCCACCAGAATACCAAGAAGTGATCTCCTTGAATACAAACAGAAGGAGACAAGCGACAGGGTACCTTTGGTGGTCACATATAACCCACACCTAGGAGCCCTACGCAAGATCGCCAGGAAACTACAACCCATCCTCCAGGAAGATACTGTACAAGACTGCAACAGGTCTTCCCTGAAGCACCCTTATTATCATACAGACAGCCCCATAATCTCAAGAATATTATGGTGAGGAGTAAAGTATTCAGCAGTACAACTGAATGCGGGACAAAACCATGCCAGGACCCAAGATGCAAAACCTGCGCAATGCTCTACACAGCGGACACAATACAAATACCAAACAGGAATCGGGAATACAAAATCAGAGGAAGGTTCACCTGTTCCTCCAGCAATGTCGTGTACCTCATCATGTGCATGAAATGCCCAGGGGGCTGCTACTACATAGGTGAGACAGGACAGGGGCTAAACAAGAGAATGAACCTGCATCGCCACAGCATCACACGCGGAGCAAGAGACAGTCCTGTTGGCAAACATTTCTCTGACTCTGGCCATAAGATGAACGATCTGAGGGTTGCCATACTCAAAGGTAATCTTAAAACCCCGAAAGAGAGACGGTTGCATGAATACAAATTTATGCAACTGTTTGGGACACTTAGCAGTGGCCTAAACAGAGATCGAAATTTTATGAGTCATTACTGACACTAGTGAACTCTCTTCCCATGAGCGCTAAAGGCCATGTCTGTACATACTGTGCTATATGTATGCACACACAGCTGTCTCTCACACATACTAATACTCCTTATTTTTCCATCCCTATACACCAATAGGGACCACATAGTATCCACAAACACTTTTAGTTGTGCTACAAACTCTCACATTTCCACACCCACCCACACCATTTATATCCCTCTCACTCCACACACACCTTGTGTAGAGCACTGTTTATACTGTGGGTTCTCCATTCATTTTTATTCACACTGATACACATACACACTCTTTCTTCACTTGCCTTCAGTTACCCTTTGACACCTCTAGCCATAAAACACATCCACACCGGGGGAAGGAACATTCCAAGAGACACTGTTTTTAAGTAATCCATGCTTCATTCATTGTAACATCGCTGGAAGAAGAGATCAGTGTATCTCGAAAGCTCGCACAAATAAAAGCATTTCGTTAGCCACAGAACGGTATCATCTATTTATTTTTTGATTATTGAAGCTCGGCTAACACGGTACTGATACCTCTACATATATATATATATATATATATATATATATATATATATATATACACATATATATATATATATATATATATATTATTTTTAAGAATAGGATTCATTTTTCAAAGACCCAATGGTCTATCAATAATTTTATATATCAATTTCTTTCAATATATATATATATATTATAACGGAAATAGCCGTGTTAGTCCAGTTGCGATAGTGCAGAATAAATGAGTTCTGAACTTTGTCCTGGTTAGGGGTGATGAGCTGGACCATTGGTGGGAGAATGGGAAGTATACCCCGGAGCAGGAGGCAGAGATGATGCGTGAGCGCAGTCGGAGTATGGGTACTGGCCTATTCTCATCTCCAGTAAAGGAGGAGGATATGTATGATTCTCCTTTGGATAGACCTTTATTCTGGATTCTACAGGCAGAACCGAATGAAGAGACTCTGCGCAGAAAGGGTATTAGTGCAGAGGTTCAGGAAATTCCATAGGTACGATTATCCTTACCTCCCAGAGGAGTTAATGAAAACAGCTGAGGCCCATAGGGATGAGTGGGTACGTGCAGCTGTTTTGGAGTATATGGCTGCTAAGTATAATACCTCAGCCATTTGCAAGGAAGGTAGGGCGGGATACCTGGTTAAGGTCTGGCAGGTGGGACGCAATATTAACCTGAATAGGGTGGAGTACATCAGCGAGCATGGTAAAAAGAGATGCTACTCCGTGACAGTACCAGACAGTGACGGCACACTTGTCAGGAAGCCTGATCCTGACCATTATTATTAACAGAGCAGGAAATGTTCTGCAATAGGTTACAGGGAGATATAGAGCAGGAGATGTACTGCACTGTGTGAAGGGTCCTCCTGGCTAGGAAAGACCAGTTATACCATTGATACTGTTTATGTTTCCACTTTAATGTTGTGTTACTGTTATTTACTGTTATGCCTAAATTGATGATGGTAGGTAAATTTATGTTCCTCAGGTGTGATCGTGAGGAAATTTACACCAGAGGAAGAATGTATCCCAGTGCCCCTGGCTACTTCTCTGGCCCTAAAACTGTATGTCCTAGTAAGGAGCAGGCAGTGTTGGTGTTAAATCCCTCATAACATGTCAGCATGTGTGTTCACCATAAGATAGATCATTTGTTGCTGTCTCCAGGTGCTAGCTGGGACCATTGGAGCATGTGACCATGGGAATGGGTTTCCTGGAGGGGTGCTGCCGTCTTACCGGGCCTAAGGCTGCGGTCCCAGTAACTGCCTGTGCGCACAGCACGGCGTGCGCTGTGCGTGTAAGTACCGCCCCTCAATGGGGCTGGGCCCAGTAGACACCGTCACGCTGAAGGTGCAGCCGCGCCGTGCTGCAAGGTTTTTTACAACTCAATCAAATTGAATTCAAACCTTGCGACGGAGGCGTGCCCACGCCCCCACCATCGGTTCACCCAATGAGGGCGAACCAGCCGCGTGATGTAATGGCCCCGCCCCTGCTTATCCCCAACCACGCCCCCTCCTATCGCAAGCTTCCCTCTCTCTGTTCCAGACAGCATCTCCTTAGGGAGGTGCCTGGATTCCTCTTGCCCCATCAGGGGGTAAGGGGGCTGAGAATAGGTTCTTGGAGCCTCAAGCTCCTTGGGCTGATTCCAGGGAACGATCCTGTGAGCTAGGCTCTGACCCAGGACAGAAGCAAGCTGCAACGTAATCTCTCTTGCTATGGAGGAAAGAACTGGTGTATGCAGGGACAGATCAATAAAGACAAGTTGTACCATCAAAAGTCTGTGTGTTCCTGGAGGAAGGAATGCCTGTGGGGGTTACCCCTGTTCCTAACAGGCTCCCCGCAGGACATAAGCTCTGCACTACAGAGCGAACATCACTAAAAGCCTGACTTAGTCCTATTCCCATTCACCAACAGCGGAGACTCAGCCTTCTGTAAACCTACAGATGAGCACCATCACACTGGTATCAAAAGGATTTTATCTAGGACTACCAGATCTCCCTTGGGGGGCGGGGGAGGTAGATAAGGGTGTTACACTACTATGAGGTTTGTATTATATTATAACAGTGCACCAGGCCCGTAAAACAAATGTTTTGTGAGCGCTGCTATATTCCCCGACTCCCCTGCTAACTAATTTAGCAGTACTAACCCTTGAAAGATGAGGTTGGAGATGCCCTAGGTTCAGAATATAATGAATAGCTTCTGTAATCTAAGAATAAATGAATTAACTCTATGAATGTCTGAGATTTATGGCACATGGTAACCTAAAAAGTATACTGTAAGCAGATTAGGTGTCATGGCTAAGTTGCTGAGCATCTCTTTATGCACATCTCTACAACTAAAACTGTATTTCAAACATATAACTTGGATTCATCAATTAAAGAGCATGAAAAAAGTATTGCATCTCTAGTTGCATGATTGTAAAGATAAATAACAGAGCAAGGTTCTGTAAGTTTTATTTTCAAAAGGATTTATAAGCATACAGTCGAGAACAATTATACTAAGACCAAAACCTTTGTTATAAATATTTTAAATACATGACCAAAACTTGGCAAAAAAAATGAAAATCTTATTTCTGTCACATTTTATAATTTATTTGAAGTTAGTAGTTCAAGACCAGATGTTTAATAAAAGAATTGAGATCAAAATTAGAGACCAATATTAAAGCCAGATGTGAGAAGGTGCCCTGTTCGCTTTGCAAAAGTTCTCTCAAATTTGTATAAACATTTGAGGAAAGGCTATTTGACAACTTATAGGGTCAAAAATACATAGTTCTTTTTTATGTCAATGTGTAAGAAACCGTTAAGATCAAAGGTGAGAAAGGTGAGTGTGATTTGCAGTTGATAGATAGATAGATAGATAGATAGATATAGTGAACTTTTACATCACAACTTTTTTTCAGAAATAAAGATGTTCAAAATGTGCTATTAATGCAAATGTTTGCAATGTTTCTCATCTCTCCAATAACACTATTGTCAGGTCCGACTGACTTAACTGGCCCTATGCCACTTAAGGGAGAGATTTGTTGCACTACAGACATCAGTAATGTATGAACCTGAATGTAATCTTAAAATAATGCACCACAAGAATTCCCGAACATGTAACAATTCAGCTTTACAATCAAAATGTGTATCTTAAAGATGCAGACCACGCAATATCTAACATCTGTGTTTTCTTTAATAAATCAATTTTGTACTATGAGAAAATACTTGTAGCATTAAAAAAAAAATCTGAATGACCTTTTTTATGTAACAACATTTTTGTTTATATAGCAACCATTTACAAAGTCACATCCCCTTCCTCTTCTGAAACAGGCTCTGGCACACCCCTTTTTGAGCCCCGCCCTCTCCAGCAGTGCACCAATAGTATCTTGTGACTGCCTGGTCACATGATCTTCCCCACGGAACTTTGCATCTTTGGTCCTCTTCTGCTGTACTGACAGCCAGTTAGTGAACCGCTGAGCCGAATCTTCGCTATCAGTCACTGGAGAACGGATCGATCGGCAATTTATCTAATTTATCATTGTGTGGATTGTATTGATGCACATTTTTTTTTTGTTTTTTTTTAAAGGTAGCTTGGACTGCTGCTTTAAGTAGAACAGGTGAAAAAAGATGAATGGAGGAGGCTAATGGTAGCAAAAACAACCTTTTAATTAATAAAAGGATCAAACATCACCCCTGGATCATCCAGAAAACGCGCACCTACGTGTTTCGGGCCATGCGCCCCTGGATGACCCAGGGGTGATGTTTGATCCTTTTATTCATTAAAAAGTTGTTTTTGCTACCATTAGCCTCCTCCATTCATTACAGGCAGTGCACTGCCTTTTTCACCTGTTCTACTTTCCCTGCTTGGTGGATTGCACGCTGCTCAGGATACCTGATGGGACTGCTCCTCTGGATCTAAAAGTGAGTTTTTTCTTACATACTATGCCTAGTTATCATGGTTGGGACAATCTTTGTACTGTTCATTGTGCTGGTTAGCACTATGTACTAGTCCCTTGCCCTATTAGGGTATGTTATCATTGCTCACCATCATTTTGGAGTGTTCCTTATGGAAGAATTATTATAATATTATTGGGACTCTTATGCTTTGATAAACCGGTTACCCACTTTTTGCTGCTTTAAGTAGCTTTGAGAAATACAGTTGCACACTACATAACAATGTTATTTGAAAAGAGAAGCAGTTGGCGATATTAGGTTAGAATCACATACACAAACATCCTGGTAAAGTAGATGTTGTGCAATTGAAGATTTTAAACACATTTTTAGAATACAGATGCAGGGATACTGTCAAAAATAACATTCTTACTAGTGATGTACCGAGTACCCAGAATTACCCGGTACCGGTGGATTTTCAGCTACCCGGAAATAACCCAGACCCGGCAACTGAGAAGTGGGCCCAGCGCCAGGTAATACCCGGTGCGGGGTAATGTCAGGGTAGCTGAAAAATACATTATTACTTACCTGCTGTCAGCGACGGAAGGCGAGGAAGACCCGTAGCGACATCTAGGCAGACCAGCAGAGGTCCTGTGGCGGTGGCAGCATCAGCAGTGTGTATTCAGCCTGCGCGGGAGCTGCAGGACTCCATAGCAGTGTGAGCTGGGGAACCATGTGACTGGAGCAGAAGCGTTCCTATTGGACAGCCGGCTGTCCAATAGGAACGCTTCTGCTCCTGTTCCGGTCACATGGTTCCCCAGTTCACACTGCTAGGGAGTCCTGCAGCTCCCACGCGGGCTGAACACACACTGTTGATTCTGCCACCGCCACAGGACCTCTGCTGACATGCCTAGATGTTGCCACCATCTTCCTCCACCCCAGGTAAGTGCCAACTGGGTAACCGGGTAGATCATTTGATTTTGGCCGGGTACCCATTATCCGTTTTTTTTTATTTTATTTTTTTAAGTAGGACCCGGTCCAACACGAATTCTTACAAAAGGAAGAAAATAACATTATTTGCTCATTGACCATTCTGTACATTTGGGAGGAAAGAATGTTTCCAGTGGTAGTCTGGTCGCTCTCACTAAAATCAAACGCTGTTTATAGTTTGTTTACATTATTACTCCCCTGCTATTCTTTTATAGTTCTATGAATAATTGGCTTAGAAGATAGATCTGTGATACATACAGTAAGTGTTATTAGAGACATTGTTTGGAAAAATCCAGTCAAGAATATTTGATTCATAGCTAGACATCCATAATCAGGTTTTTTTTTTTTTTAATTTCTACTTCATTAGCACACATTTGTTACTTTTATCCTGGCAGGCACTAATAGGCTTACTTAACCCCTCAATGCATGGAGACGTTTGCCACAACTCACCATGCAGTAGTACCAACTTCAAAAATACATGAACTAAAAAGCTGTTTAATGCAATGCGGCATCAATATAACAATCTTTCAAATGTAAAGGCCCGGATCCACCGAGATCCCTTAAGTGACCTAAGAACAGCAGTCCAAGCTGCAGTTTAAAATATATATATATATTTGATAAAAAATCACTGGCACTCCAATAGAAATTCAATAATGAATAGGTGCATGTCCCATATAAATATTAAAAGCATACATTACCACATAGCAGCAAAAAGGAGACAGCACTCAGGTGAATGAAAATGAATGTATTAAATACAGCACATAACTCCAACGTTTTGATCCCACAGGGGGATCTTCCTCAGGGTGGTGAGGAAGATCCCCCAGTGGGATCGAAACGTTTAAGTTATGTGCTGTATTTAATACATTCATTTTCATTCACCTGAGTGCTGTCTCCTTTTTGCTGCTATGCGGTAATGTACTGTATGTATGTATGTATGTATGTATGTATATATATATATATATATATATATATATATATATATATATATATATATATATATATATATATATATATATATATATATATATATATATATATATATATATATATATATATATATATATATATAGAAAAAAGGGAAAAGAAAGAAACAGGCGCACACCTAGTGCATTACCATAATAAAAAATGTATTAAAGGAACATAAAATCTATAAAATGCCCACTCACAAAGGTACAGTAATAATAAGCGTGTATGAGATAGGCTCTCATGTGCCAGCAGCTCCAGCAAACAGCGTCCAGCTTAGATCAGTGGCGTCATCACGTGGACCTCCTCCATACAGCAGGAACTGGAAACAGAATCCCTCGCCTTTGGTGTTCAGCGTGTATAGGGAAAACGGGTCCCACCAGGAAAAAAGGTTTAGAGAGTCCTCAATTCAGCTGAGCAATGGCTGCAACGAGCGCACGTGGGAGCCCAAAAGTCTTTGTGCAGGTATCAGCAGTATTCGTGAGCAAATGGCGGCCGAAATCTAGCCACGCCCTACGTGTTTCGTCATCAATGATAATCAATGATAATTATGCATTGACTAAAAGTAATTTCGACATTTATATCCCTAAGATACCAATATTGAATCAATATTTAATGTTTAATAATATGGGGGTAATCAGTAATGTTCATTTTTATCTAACCAAGTCTCAAACATTAGTCATTTAAATATAGGTCACTTTAAACTCATTCTGACTTGTATAAATCTAATTTATGTATATACATATCATCATCTTTATATAGGTATTCCAACATATAATTCTAATTTATGTATATACATATCATCATCTTTATATAGGTATTCCAACACACTTACTATTAAATTGTTTTTGAAGTTTATGCTGTTTCATGATTAAAATAAATTGAATAATATAAATATATATATACTTTCTTACCTTTTAATATGATCTAAATCCTTTTTTTCTAGTTCTGATTACTAATATCTGTTCTTAATGTATGTATACAATCTCTCATACTCAATGGGGTCCTCACAAAATGATTTGTTTTATGAATTGTTTATAAATTGTTTTATTGATGTGCAACATGTGATTTATATTATATTACTGCTTCAATTAGAGTATTGGCCAATTACACCAATTACCTCCCTATAAATACCATGGACTGGTGCTTAGTGGGTATCCCCTGAAGAAGTCATCATTGATGACGAAACGCGTAGGGCGTGGCTAGATTGCGGCCGCCATTTGCTCACGAACACTGCTGATACCTGCACAGAGACTTTTGGGCTCCCGTGTGCGCTCGTTGCAGCCATTGTTCAGCTGAATTGAGGACTCTCTAAACCTTGTTTCCTGGTGGGACCCGTTTTCCCTATACACGCTGAACACCAAAGGCGAGGGATTCTGTTTCCGGTTCCTGTTGTATGGAGGAGGTCCATGTGACGACGCCACTGATCTAAGCTGGACGCTGTTTGCTGGAGCTGCTGGCACATGAGAGCCTATCTCATACACGCTTATTATTGCTGTACCTTTGTGAGTGGGCATTTTATAGATTTTATGTTCCTTTAATACATTTTTTATTATGGTAATGCACTAGGTGTGCGCCTGTTTCTTTCTTTTTCCTTTTTTCTAGATATCTGTAGGGACTGGTGATCCCTTCGAAACGGGCTGCAAGAAACTGGAGTTTGTGCCATTGGAACAGGACTTTATGTACTAAAGGTTTTTTAATTTTTATTTTTAGACAATTTTTTCTACATTTTTTTATTGATTAAATTCAATTTTTTTTTTTATTTTTTCACATTTTGTTTACAGGATTGCATTGTCAGAAGATTTCACTAATATTGTATTATTTTATAGTCTATATCATAGTGTATTAGTCTATATCTAGCCGCCCCGCTAAGCACATTCATGATTGGCTACTAGTTCTTCTACGAATATATATTAATAGGATATTTAGAGGCGCTACTTCTATCTCTGTTTGTTTTGTTTATATATATATATATATATATATATATATATATATATATAATTTTCCCTTTAATATGTGCATCAATACAATTCACACAATGATAAGTGATTAGCTAAGTTGCCGATTAATCCATTCTCCTGTGATCGATTGGCAAAGATTTGGCTCAGGGGTTCACTAAATGACAGCAGAGGAATATTCTGCATCCAGTGTGACTTTGTGTATGGTTGCTATAGAAACAAAAAGGCTTGTTACATAATACATAAAAAATGTAATTCAGAGTTTAAAAAAAAATGCTACAAGTATTTTCTCATAGTACAGAGCTGATTTATTATTGCTTGGTCTGCAGCTTTAACGTGATGCTAACCCAAGTTAACACCCCTTTATGCCTTAACGTGAATCTTCAAAGCTCAAAAACATTTTGCTAAATTAGATTTGTCGGCCAGAAAGGGCATTGCCTAAAGTGTGAGACATTAGTGCTAATGATCTGCAATAGAGGCGTTCCTCCTAACGATGCATTTCCACAAAAGTCTGTTAAAGTTAATGCAGGGATTTAACCTGACGTTAATTAGGTCACACCTAAAGGGGGTGTTGCTCCCATCCAGACCTTTACATATAGGTCTCCTTCTCACTCAGTCTCCCATGCATCAGGGTCAGGATGGGAGTAATGTCACCTTTAGGTAAGACATTCTTAATGCCATGTTATTTAAAGTTGATGCATGGTAGTGCTAATGTAACATTGCATTATTCTTGTGTTTAAACATATAATAAGATTTGTGCATACAGTATGCGTTAACTTCAGGGAAAATAATGTCCATTACAGATTTTGATAACGGTACATCATGCGCCCTGAGTTAACAGACCTCTGTTGGTCTGGTCAAACAAGAAAGTGTGCACGTCTATGGCGCATGGGCTGGGCAAGTTGAGAAAAAACAACCACTAGTAACTCTTCTGTGGCTGTGCAGGTATGAGGTCTTATAATGTACTTAGCTTAGCACGAACGGTTATCTGTTCACTCCAGTTGAAGCACTTTCTGCCTTTGCTTCTTACACAGTAGTCTGCTGCATCTTAGTCAAAGAGGGATAGACGAATACATAGCACAATACTGTTTATTACATATACAAAGAAAAAGGAATGCGTTTTACACACTCACAAACAGTGATGATTGCAGGCAATTGAATAAAATGCTTTCCAGCACGGTTGTATCTCTTGTTTTCCAGTCTTAGTGCTCCGGTAACTCCGCACCTAAAATGGTTAATTCCCGCGACGCCTGGAACAAGGCAGGTGCACACGCTCGGTGTAATTAAGTCCCTGTGGCTTGCTAACTCCTCGCCCAGCGATGCAGGGTCTTTCTCCAGTGATCGTGGCACACAGGGCAATTACAGTCCCCCTGCCGGTATTGCGCAGACACTTTTGAATTCAGTGCCAAGTTTTGGAAAAGTATGGTGGCTCATAGGAGTCAACCCAACGCGTTTAGATCTGGCCCTAAAAGATCAATGTGTGTGTGTGTGTGTCAACTGGGCTTGGCAGTTCCAGGGGCCTGTATGGTTTACACTGGAAGCTTCACTCTCATACGTGAATAGACGTCTCACTGGGCTTTTTTCCTCCGCCCGTCTCTGCCTTCTTCCCCCGCTGGCATCCACTGAGCACAAAGGTACTAAGGGCCCACTAACCCATCCTACCACCTCAATAATCCCTCAACACCCCAAATCCCCACCCCTGTTCAACAATTTAGGGGCCAGGTCAACACCCATAAAAAAGTTGTGTGTGTGTGTGTGTGTGTCAGTCAAAATTAACAGTGAATACATCAATCCCCTGCGATTTGCAGATGGCTGTTATTTTTGCCACAAGTCCAGAAGATCTCCAGCAACAAAATCGGAGAACTCGCCAAAGCAAGTAAGAAAGTGTGCCTCCATATCTATCTCAGCAGGACCCAAGTGTTGTGCAACAAATGTGTCAACTCTGTAAAGATCAAAATAAATGGAATAGAACTAGAAGAAATCCAAGACGGTCTACCTTGGCTGGCAAATAACAATTGATACTAACCTTTTGAATTAAATAGGAGAATAGAGATGGGATGGAATATATTTGAAAAAAAAAAACACATTATGTTTCCAGTTCTTTAAGAGTTCCTAGCATGCTCCCGATTTGAAAAAAAAAAAAATATTCATCATATAATGTTCTACTATTTTTTTTTTTAGAGAGTTAATGTGAATATCTAGAGCTTTATGGTGGCATCAAATAATTATAACACAGGGACACTATGTATACAATAAAGCAATTAAACACCAAATAAACTGCATTACTGACTGAGTAGGTTGTTAATGATTGGCAACAACTCATGTACAGTACATGTAGTTACTGTAGGTAGATCTGAACCTTTAACCCCTTATTTGTCTACAGTATGGCAAGCATCAATACAACTGCCTATTTTGCACTTGTCACACATCTGTTTATAACTGAAACTGGTCCAAGCAGATGCACATGTTTTTGATCCCAGGAAATCGTATCATTTTCCCTTTACACTATTGCTTGACTCATGCAATTGTTGCAATTGGCTGGAAAATCTAACTATACAGGGAGCCAAAATAAACTGTGAATGGACTTGTCCTGGACTGCTCTCAGTGTTTGTTTTATTCCTTTCACATTGTGATAAATCTGAACTTTATTGTTGCATCCTGTAAATTGTGATAGGTACAGTACAGTCGTAACAGTGACAAAAGAGGACTTTGATAAAGCTTTTGTCATTTGTACATAACTAGCGAGATTTACTGTGCCCAGCACTGGGACGAGCTGCGTGACCGATGCCCCGGCACTCCCGGACAATCGCTGTGGGGAGGGTGGTCCGATCCAGAAGCATGGACCCCCCTCACAGCGATATCCCAGAAGGCACTGCCACTGGATCGGTGGCTTTTTGCTTTCTCAGCCATGGCTCCGGGTATGTATGTATGTATGTATGTATGTATGTATGTATGTATGTATGTATAGCGGTTTACAACAGTAATACACGTGCCAATCATATAAATAACAAATAATAGAAATAACACAATGGGAAGAAGTGCTTCAGACATAAAAGTAACATTTAGGAATAGGAGTCCCTGCTCCTAAGAGCTTACAATCTAATTGGTTGAATAGAAAGAACATACAGAGATAGTAGGAGGGCATTGTGGTAAGTGCATCTGCAACGGGACAAGGTTTATGTATGTGGTGTGAATTATCATCCATGGAGCTACTCATATGCTTCCTTAGGCTGCGCTTATAGTGCCGGCGACGGTCGCTGGAAAATCAAATAGAGATGACTTCCAGCGATCGTGTCCAATCTGTCGAGCCGTCCTTACTACAGTATAAGCGCACGCGACGGCAGCAATGCATTTGTTTTGCTGCGACGTCGCGTCACTGTCGCTGTGACTATAAGCGCAGCCGTAAGCAGGTGTGATAGTGAGTCCTGCTACATCTGCAGCATTCCTTTGATAAATGGTTTATAGCTGATGTTTGCTTTTAATGATAGTTTTATTTCTAAACCCCATCTCATTTCAACGCAAACGCCTGGAGGCATGTGCTCTAGTTTTGGAGCGTGCAATACTGTATGTGTTTTTAAGAAAAGACCAGTGTAAAGATATGTACATTATAAAATGATGTATAAGTTGCTGGGCTGATAATTTCTATTACAAAAACATTTGAACATTTATTCTGCCATACAAGTAGCAACACCATGATAAATCTGGACTTTTTTCTCAGTTTTGTTTCCTCAGGGAAGATGTTTGGTTATTTTAAGTATGAAGTTTGGCATGCACTGGCTCAAATAGTTCCTTCGCATGAAACAAACCTGTTTCTGGGAGGTGAGAGAGGTTACATTAAAATGGTATTAAAAAAGCAAAATAAGCACTGAGCAAAACATTGCCTGCCAGGCATATTTCCAGATGTCATTACTTATATTCTGATTTTGGACAGATATATCAGGTTTCTTAACCACAGATCATGTCTCGCATGGCTGGCATAATATTACCATGTCTGTAAACTAAACATACGAGATGTTAGAAAACCTCAACATTCCTGAACAAGCCATTAAGGAGGTTAAATTAAAGTATGGTCCTACATTGTTATGCTTTATTTGTCCTCAGGAAGTTCTGGATGGGAACCAAAACATTGATACTTTAAAATAAACTGACCTTTGAATCATTGTTCTCTCTATTCTTTATGAGACTAGTGGAAAATTAGAACCACTTCTGTAAAACGCAAAAAACAAACAAACAAACAAATGCATCAAGAATGAAATGTATAAATTATTAATATTGGATACAAATGAGAAAAAGTACAGGCATACCCCGCATTAACATACGCAATGGGACCGGAGCATGTATGTAAAGTGAAAATGTACTTAAAGTGAAACACTACCTTTTTCCCACTTATCGATGCATGTGCTGTACTGCAATCATCATATATGTGCATAACTGATGTAAATAAAGCATTTGTAATAGGCTCTATAGTCTCCCCGCTTGCGCACTGCTTCGGTACAGGTAGGGAGCCAGTATTGCTGTTCAGGACGTGCTGACAGGCGCATGCGTGAGCTGCCGTTTTCCTATTGAGCGATATGTACTTACTCGCGAGTGTACTTAAAGTGAGTGTACTTAAAGCGGGGTATGCCTGTACAGTTATAGCATTCATGAAATCTGAATGTATAAATACAAAAATATCTGAAAACATTAGAACATAAAGATATTACATTTAAATTATTAATATTTGTCTTAGAAAAATTAAAGTATTTAATTACACGTTTATAAATAGAAAATATATGAAAAAGAAAAAAAACAGAATACAAAATAACAATAACTTTATTTCATTTAGCGCTTTTCTCCCAACGGGTCGCAAAGCGCTTCACAATTACATTATAGCGCGGGGTATGCAGCACATAGAAATTTTTACAGACAGTTCCTGCCCAGATGAGCTTACAATCTATGATTTTAGTGTCTGAGGCACAGGGAGATAAAGTGACTTGCCCAAGGTCACAAGAGCTGACACCAGGAATTGAAGTCAGTGTCATTGTTTACAGTGTTCGTACATTTACTCACTGAGCTTCTCCGTCTCCAATATGTAATAATATAAGTAGAAGACGGAAATTTAAAGTATTACACATTTTGAATTAGATGAAGAATTTTTCCCAAGTATTTGAGACATTTATTAATTAGCACCACTTAATTCATAGTGCATCAAGACGTTACAACACTAGGTCAATATTGTGTAGTAGTACAGTATAACTTTCTGCACTAGGTTGAGCACTACTAACTTTTTAAGTTTAAAGAAGCAAATCAAGTTGTTTTTTTAAATTATGTTTTTAACATAGGATTGAAGCAGGGAGTCTCCGGAGCTGACCCCCATTCATCTCAGCTCTGGGGAACCCCTGCTTCCTTAGATCTTTACCTCCGAAAGGGGTTGCTGGTATCTCCGGCAAGTTTAAAGCTTCCAGGTCACATGGGCCAATGGAAACTATTGACCCGCAGGGGAGGGGAGCTATGAAAAGCATCCATTATGTGAGCCCTGGTAGTTGAGCTGGAGCGGCTACCAGGCACCCTCTATGGAGGTAAGTACTTATGGAGGCAGGGTGTCCCTGGAGCTGAAATGAATGGGGTTCAGTTCCGGACACCCCATGCTTCAATCCTATGTAAAATAATGAAAAATACACACAGTGACTGTGGCTTTAATATTTTAAAAATGTACATTGTTATATAATGCAAAACGGACACAGAAGCAGCTGGTGATTGTTATTATGAAATCAATAAGGCAAGAGTATACCTAGCTCATCAGTGCAAAAAGTATTCCTTTGTCCTGTCATTTTGTTCAAACCTAATAGGAATCTTTAGATTAGAAATGTCAAGTGTTTTCTCTGATACAGTAAAAAAAAAATATGTAGAATTTTTCTATTTAAATATATTATTTTATAACAAAATACATGTATTGGCATACAACAATGCATCTATTTTTATCTGTAAACATAATAAAAGTAATTCCCTTTTTTTTTTTTGGTGCATTTTGTTTCTAATAAACAATTTGAAATAGAACACATTTTACCAGAAAAAAAAGTTAAATGCTTTCCAAGAAATTGATGACCAATTTTACACTGAAACACTAGAAATGAACCTACAAAAATATGAGGTTCCTAATCCCATTCTGACAGTTACATTACAACTTTATAGGCCGCACCCCATGAAGTGTGAAATAGCAATTACGTTTTCATAGGTGAAAATGAATCACTGTCCTTGAAAGCAATTCAGATATTAAAGACTTCACTGCAGAAACTTTCATTTCGCGCTTCGGTTTGCCGACCAAAGAGAAGGTCTGCACAAATAAAGTCAATTGGCTTATAAAATGTACTATATGTTATTGCAGAAATCTAATGAACCTTTTAAGGATTTCATTTTCTTTGAAACTGGGATCTTATGGTTAATATTTACCAAATATTGCTAATGCATAAAGCACCTTATGAGGCATTATAACTGAAGAGGCCACAAGCTGTCTAAATTCTTTGCATCGCTTAGTAGATGTAGCCCCCTTCTGGGACTACTATTGAGTTAAGTTGTTAATGGTCCTAATTGGTTAACTCTGTGGGCTCTCACAGGGTAACACTCCTCTCACAACCATGGTAAAGGGTGACGACAGAAAATAATCCATGTTATGCCTGATGATCAGGGATGTCACCTGCAGGGTTTATAATATTTCCCCGAAGGTTCCAGAACTCAGGTCTTTGGGAGTATCAGTTGGAGGGGCCTTACTGTTGGTTATGTAAATATATAATTAATGTGTAGTGATACTGTCCCTGTTTGTTATTTTATAGTGAGGAAAAGTGTCCCAACCAGTTAGCATCCGTAGCCATGGTACTACAGTTCACAGGCTCACAAACAGGAAGCCTATGTCCTATTGGTGTTACCCAAATAGTACGAGCATATATAGTGGGAATCAGCCTCTGGAAAAAACACCTCCTGCAGTAGGGTGACAGCGTGAATCTGGTTTGGGGTCACTTCATCCACATCTCTCCACTGATCAGCTGATATCTCGTGGAATATTAATATATATCTATAAAACACAGTTAGCATACAACAGATTCAAAGCGGAGCTGCATAGATCTCACCGCCGTAGCCTTCATCTCGATCTACTTCCGCATCACGTGAACTCGTACTCTCATCTCACGGGGCTGGTCTCTGTCTCTGCTCTCCGACTGTGAAAAAATGTCCACTCAATGGGCCTCATTCTAGTAGCTTCGATAACCAACTATCGAGGATTTTGAATAGCTATCGCAACATTTTGCTAGGTAGCTGTTCTGAAGGCCTCGATAAGTTGGTTAAATCGCACAGGGAAAGCATTTTTTGGTGACTTCTCGCTCCTGGCCAAACATATTGCTCGCGAGCTGCAAAACATCTGCAAATTGCATTTTTTCAGAAACCACGCTATTCTTATAGCCCCGATTAGATAATCGGAGCTCTGGAATTGCGGGTTTATCAAAGATTCATCTCGCCAGCCCAAGGGACTGAAAAAAAAATGCATTTTCCTGCATCGGATTTAAGTTGGGGATCCCTGGAAAGGAAATATTAATACCAGCACCGGAGACCCGAAGCATCAATCTGATGCAATAAAATGCATTTCCAGGCAGCATCATTACCTTAGCAGCCAAACGCTAAGGCAATGAAGGGGTTAACTACCAGTGCCATGTTTGTCGTAGCGAGGGTGGGTGAAGGGGATATTTGTCCCATGGTGGGTATTTACGCCTTGTGGGGGGGATTGTGGGAGGAGTTAACCCCTTATTACCTTCACAGTTAATAACGCTAAGATAATCAAGGGGTTAACCCTCCCGCTACCAACCCAGTAGGTGTAAACACCCATGTGTGCCAAATACCACCTTCACCCACCCCCACTACCTACAATAAACATTAAAAAAACACAACAACCCTAATACCCACCTCCTCTACCCCCAACAACCCCCCCCAAACTCATACAGTATAGTAATGGGCAAAATTACTATTATCCAGATATGGATAATAGTGCATTTGCCCATTCAAAATAAAACAATATACAGCAGCATAAAGTAAATAATCTTTTATTTACCCCTGCCAGGTTGAAGGACATCCTCATCACCATGCTCCGCATCCATGTCCTCCATTGACAGGAACACAAGAATAAAAAAAATACAATCTAATGGCTCCTAACCCCTTAATCACCTTAGTGATTAGTAACCACTATAGTAATTAAGGGGTTAACCCACCCTCCTCCGCTACCCACCCGGGACGCCTAACCACCCACCCCAAGTCCCCCCATCCTCTACCCATTGATTGGCACATCATGCCCAGATAATATGGACACGATAAGCCACTATGGCAGTCAATGAGCAACATGAAAAAAAAAATTTAAACAGGCCCAAATATACACAACATTAACTCAAAACAATAAACAGAAATAGAAAACATAACCATTAATTCAAAACAGTTATTTGCCTAAAAATGCAATGTCTATCACTGTATTTATCTATATCCTAAAGGGGCATAGATAAATACATTAGCAATCAATGGGCAATCCAAAAACATAAAAAGAAAAAAAATACAATCGAAAAACCTGAAAAATGAACATTACATACATTCCATATTTGTCTTACATTTAGAAGTCTTCACCCTCCGAATTCCAGCGTATCAGGAAATGCTCGACCAAAGACTGCATCTTCCGACATCCGGGATGCTCCGCGATGCTCCGCGATCAGGTAAAAAAAAAAATTTATATTATAATAAATACATTATATATATATATACATATACATATACATATATATATATATAAGATCAGAGGATCAAAAAACAAACAAACTTTTGTTTGTTTTTTGTCTATGTATATGTATATGTATATGTATATATGAATATGTATATATGAATATACATATACATAGACAAAAAACAAACAAAAGTTTGTTTGTTTTTTGATCCTCTGATCCTCTGATTTTGACCCTGATCCTCTGCTCCATAGCACGTAACTGAGTAAAAAATAAAGTACATTTAAAAAATCAGCAACCCATAAGAATGTGCAGCAGTGTGACGAAACGCATAGGGCTGGTGATGTCATCGTGTTTGTGTCTGTGTATTTGGAGTTCCTGGCATCCTTGCACTCTGGCTGGCGGCATTTTCAAGTGCTAGCAACTACTGCATGAGGGAGCTGTGACGATAGCTTATCACAGGTTGTAATTTACACCAAATACTGGGTTTGAACTGAACGAGGCTTAGATATAATAAAGTATATTTATTCCTTTGGATAGGTGAACACACGAAATAATACAGTAACAGACAAGAAGTACACTTACTTTGGGGATGGGGGATGAGAAGTATGTTGCATAGCAATTCTCTCGCAATCAGGTAACAATTCAGATGATATCAGAAGACAAAGGGGATAGGGATTATCACGATTTATATATCTTTTGTAACCCTATCCTTAACATTAAGTACAGGTGATTGGTCTTCAATTACCTCTAGCCACTCATTAACGTGGGAACACATTTTGATACATGCCCCCCTGCTAGTTGGTACATGCACATTAGCACTCTGGGGTCTCATTTCTGTAGCCCCTCATCTGCATCAGGAATGCCAGCTAGTCTACCAGATTGGATTCCTGGCAGAATATTCTTTGTTGTAAGGTGTTAAATGGGACACTTAAAGACTGCTCTGGTTTGAGTAATCTCCACCCTCATGTAAACAGTGGAGGTGACAAAATCCTTTGAACAATACTTAAGTCCTAGACATTGGGTCGCCTCTCTGGCCATATGCTACCCTGGTATGCAAAGGAATTTCCTCTGGGTTTTATCCCTGCTTTGGGACACAGTAAGAAGGATAAAACACAAACATATTAAAATATCTGGTTCCGTTGGGTCCAGCAGGTCCAAACTTCCCAGTTCTCAATGCCGGAACTGGGACACCCTAGGGTCCAATTTGCGACTTGCTATGACCTTCAGAACCGGAGTTACACAAATACACCTTAAACTGTTTCCTATTTTAATACAAAAAACTCCGCTGTAAATTAAATCACGTTTTTTCACTAAATCCCCATTGAAAACAATGGGCTCCGCCGCCATAGACTTTCAATGGCAAACCGCCGCCGTTGGCGGCTATGGGAATCCACCGCCATAGGCTTTCAATGGGGCTGCGCCGCCGTTGAAGTCAATGGGGGTTTTCGGCCATAGCCGGTCAACGGAGATTGGCCGCCATTGGAGTCTATGGGAAAAGTCCCGAACTTTCAAGGGGGTCCATACTCCGTCGGGTTGGTCCAAGAGGGTCAAGGATGGTTCTGCAGCGATGCCGGAGCAGTGACTACAGATACCCCAAACCTTGATCCTCTGGACCCTCCGGAACCGGAGCTATGGATTCCCAAATTTCAGCTTTTGACACTTAGCCGTTTTCTTGAGCTGTTTCTGTCGCCGCCATTGGAACCTATGGCGCGACCCGCTCTTCTCGGTTCGACCCTTATCAGGGGTCCAAGATTCGGGGACCCGGTTGTGGTCGAGTGGGGGAGGTCTAGGAACTAGGGGCAAAAAGAATTTTATTTCTAGGTGCTCTAGAACTGTTTATTCCCACGCCACTTGTCGTTGAACTTGACTGCTAAGTGATCAAAGCTCTCTTATTGAAAATGTATCCGCTTTGCGGTTTGGACGGCAGCCAACTCGTTCCTGGAAAGCTCCTTCGAGGATTCTCCATTGAAGTCAATGGCCCATTGACTTACAATGGGAAACCGTCGCTCCTCCTCTCGGACGCCATCTGCTGGTCTTCACAGGAAACAGGACCCAAACAGCAAGATTCGCCATTGAAACACATAAAGCCCCAATGGCGGCCTATGGGACCCTGCAAAATGGTGCCTGAAAAGGCGGGAAAATTACACAAAGGGCTATAATCACTAAACAACTATTAACCCTTGTGCTCCTGGATGGACCCTAGTGTGTGTGTGATGCAGACACTGATTAAACCAGATATTACAATAAAGCATGGGAACAGGGGAATACACATTTTCATGTCATAACAAGGGTTAAATCACATTTCTGGACCTCAGCACAGTTAACCCCTTGTCTCCCTGGTGAGGTCAGGGGATGGCCAAATGGGGTGCAACCCCTTTAATACCGGGCCACCCCCTTTCTCCCTCTATAGGAGCGAAGGATGTGAAGGCATTGAATGCCTTTCTATCTTGCTGCCAACTCGTGATAGGAGTTCGTGGTGGCTCTGGGCTGTTTACATCTACTCTGCCTATTTGGGACTCCCCCGACCATCGCAGATGACCACAATAGAGATTTCTCTCCCACGAATGGTTCTTTTTAAAATCCTGTAAGTGCACATTCTTATGGGTTGCTGATTTTTTAAATAAATGTACCTTATTTTTTACTCAGTTACGTGCTATGGAGCTTGCACTTTTGTTTGTTTTTTGTCCATAGATCTAAAAAGTGGTTGGCTATACCACTCTCTTTAAAGCTGCAAAGACGCTCCCTGGATCTTCAATTGGGATTATACATCTCTCTGGATTTTTTCTGTTTGAGTGGAACATTTATTTTGGACTTTTTCCTTTTTTCACTATCACGTTATGGTTTGTAGATATTATTAGGTTAAATTGTGGTAATTTAATTTTTAATATGTTATTATAATTAAATAATTTATTAGTGTTATTTTATATCCTCCTTAGCGCTACTTAATTTTTGTGTTGTCTTTGTAATATATACATACATACACACACAGTCATGTGAAAAAGAAAGTACACCCTTTTTGAATTCCATGGTTTTACATATCAGGACATAATAACAATCATCTGTTCTTTAGCAGGTCTTAAAATTAGGTAAACACAACCTCAGATGAACAACACATGACATATTACACCGTGTCATGATTTATTTAACAAAAATAAAGTCAAAATGGAGAAGCCATGTGTGAAAAACTGAGTATACCTTATGATTTAACAGCTTGTAGAACCACCTTTAGCAACAATAACTTGAAGTAATCATTTTCTGTATGACTTTATCAGCCTCTCACATCGTTGTGGAGGAATTTTGGCCCACTCTTCTTTACAACGTTGCTTCAGTTCATTGAGATTTGTGGGCATTTGTTTATGCACAGCATTTCAATTGGGTTGAGGTCTGGACTTTGACTGGGCCATTGCAACACCTTGATTCTTTTCTTTTTCAGCCATTCTGTTGTAGATTTGCTGGTGTGCTTGGGATCATTGTCCTGTTGCATGACCCAATTTCGGCCAAGCTTTAGCTGTCGGACAGATGGCCTCACATTTGACTCTAGAATACTTTGGTATACGGAGGAGTTCATGGTCGACTCAATCACTGCAAGGTTCCCAGGTCCTGTGGTGGCAAAAACAAACCCGAATCATCACGCTTCCACCACCGTGCTTGACAGTTGGTATGAGGCGTTTGTGCTGATATGCTGTGTTTGGTTTTCGCTAAACGTGGTGCCATGCATTATGGCCAAACATCTCCACTTTGGTCTCACCTGTCCAAAGGACATTGTTCCAGAAGTCTTGTGGTTTGTTCAGATGCAACTTTGCAAACCTAAGCCGTGCTGCCATATTCTTTTTAGAGAGAAAACGCTTTCTCCTGGCAACCCTTCCAAACAAACCATACTTGTTCAGTCTTTTTCTAATTGAACTGTCATGAACTTTAACATTTAACATGCTAACTGAGGCCTGTAGAGTCTGAGATTTAACTCTTGGGTATTTTGCAATTTCTCTGAGCATTGCACGGTCTGACCTTGGGGTGAATTTGCTGGGATGTCCACTCCTGGGAAGATTGGCAACTGTCTTGAATGTTTTCCACTTTTAAATAATCTTTCTCACTGTAGAATGATGGACTTTAAATTGTTTGGAAAGGGCCTTATAACCCCTCCCAGATTGATGGGCACCAACAATTGCTTCTCTAAGATCATTGCTGATGTCTTTCCTCCTTGGCATTGTGTTAACACACACCTGAATGCTCCAGACCAGCAAACTGCTAAAACTTCGGCTTTTATAAAGGTGGTCACACTTGCTGCTGATTAATTAATCAAGGGCATTTGATTAGCAGCACCTGTCTTAATTCCTATGGAAGCAGTAAGGGTGTACTTAGTTTTTCACACACAGCTTCCCCATGTTGGCTTTATTTTTGTTAAATAAATCATGACACGGTGTAATATGTCATGTGTTGTTGTTTATCTGAGGTTGTATTTACCTAATTTTTAGACTTGCTAAGGAACAGATGATGGTTATTATGTCTTGATATGTAAAACCATGGAATTCAAAGAGGGTGTACTTTCTTTTTCACATGACTGTATATATATATATATATATATATATATATATATATATATATATATATATGTAGCTAGGTACCCTCCGGTCTCCCTGCGCTCCCGTTTCCCCCCCCCCCCTCCTTACCCTCAGATATGTGAGAGATGTGCGGCAGGGCGACGGAGTCACTGGCGGTTCCCTACGCAGTGCGCCCGCCATGTTTGGTGTACGCGTGCGCACGCATGACTGTTGCGCATGCATGGAAGAGGCGAGGAGCTACCAGAGGGCCTGGGAGGTTGCGCATGAGCAGGGCAACTCCGCGGCGGCCATTTTCAGGGGCGCACGGGTACGAGAGGCAGAGCGGCGGCCATTAGAGGGAGAGCATGAGGCAACCTATGTTAAATGCTACAGACAGGACTACAAGCCCCATGATACTCAGGGGTAGTGACACCACTTGGCACCAGGGAGCAGTAGGGATGCAGGATTCTGCTGGAGGAGCAGGAAAGACTATTGAATGTTGGAACAGGAAGCAGCCAGTGAAGACCAGGAGCCTGAAGCTGCAGGTTGGTCCACGGAGCAGTGCTTCAGGGACTAGGCCAGAGGTTAATCCCCCAGGGCCCAGTTAGTCCCCTGAGCCACTGTAGATGTGTTCTGAGTTCTTGCTATAGGGAAAGCCTTAATGCAGGGACCCTTTCATATAGCATTAGAGAGAGATATGCTGCAGGACATTGCCTGAATGCCAGTGCAGTCTGAGTGCTGAAAGAGTATCTGACTCCATAGCAGAGACAGTTTGCAAAGGATCATCCTGCTGAGGATCCCTTCCCTGGGGAGTCAGACGGTGGATTCATCCCTGCCAGGAGCAGCGCTTTGCGCCGTGGGATCACTTTGCAGAGTTGCTGATTTCCAAGGATTATCCTGGTTAGGACAATAACCAAGAAGGTAGTATATTAAGTGCACCAACGGGCCCAAACACAGGGAAGCGCTGTCCCTCACACTCATATTAACTGTACAGCTGGTGGACACTCAGAGGTTAAGTGCCCTGGCACATTGGTACACAATGGACATGTGGATTGAAGGGATGGTATGCATTCAGGGGATGTAATGTTATTCATATGACATAATGATGTGTTGATGTTATGCAATTGAGAATTTCATTGAAGTCATTGAAGTTATAGTACCTGCTCAGTAAATACTGTTTATTCTCATTGTGTGTATTTACTGTATGGTTGTTCTGGTGAAGGCATACTCCAACCATGTTAGGATCCCTCATCAGTGGAGGCGCTGCACTGTGTGTAAGTATACCCCAGGTTCCCCATGGCGGAAGCTCAGCCCTCCTAGTTGCAAACAGGTACAGCACCACATTGATAAGTAGTCAGGTACACCTACCCACCCCAATCTCACTTAGGGTGGGGGTAAGAGGGCTACATATATATATCTTCTTCTCTTCGATCTTGAATGTTCTGTCTTTGTAATCCACAGTAAATCAAAAATGGATGTTGACTCATCAGCATCTTAAGCTAAAATTAGACGGAACAGGCTTTATACAAGGCATGTGACATCAGATTTTAGGCTCAGATGATAACGCTCCAATCCGATTGGCCGCTGTACCATGTGACAGACTTTTAAAAAAAATGTAAGGATGTGCCGTCATCTCCAAGGGAGATACGTCACATACTTAAAACCACATGGGTGCCATCACATGGTACTACAACCAGTGGGATTGAAGACAATCCCATTGGTTCCTGTACCATGTGACATGTTCCTTTTTTTAAAGGATGTGAAATTATCCCTTAAAGTGATGTCACATCCTTTAAAAATAATTGGACATGGTACAGGAACCATGTGTGCAGGCTGTAGTACCATGTGATGGCACCTATGTGGTTTTGAGGATGTAACATATCTCCCTTGGAGATTACGTTACATCTTTGGCCTTTTTTTTTTTTTTTTAAAGCTGTCACAAAAAACCTGCCAATCAGATTGGAGCTGTACAATCTGACGTCACAGGCCTTATATAAGGCCTGTTCCATCTCATTTTAGCTTAAGACGCCGATGAGTCAACATCCATTTTGGATTTACCATGGATTACAAAGACAGAACATTCAAGATGGAAGAAAAGAAGATAGATTTTTTTTTACCTGATCTCGGAGCATCGCCGAGGATGCCGTCTTTGGTTGAGAGCATCCTGATACACCGGGATTCGGAGGGTGAAGGGGTTATCTAGGAGATACTGGCATCCCATAATGGGGCCTGTATCATGGGAAGCAGGCGTCCCTGACCTGAAATCAATGTGGTTCTTCTTTGAAGACAGCCTCCTCCCGCACACTATGATTAACATTTTTATTAAAATTGTGCGATCGCCTGTGAGAGTTATACAGGGAGAGGCAGCTCTCTCTATGCAGCTCGGCCAGATTGCACGGGGAGAACTTTGAGAGAGGCTGAGATGAGTTTTTCTGCTCCGCAGAGCAGTTTAGGCTTTTTCTCGCCGCATGGTTGTAACGCGTAGCTCACCACAAATGAAGCGCGACCACGGTGCAGGGGTAGGGAATTGAGAAACGCCAACCCACAACCATGCGGGTGTGCCTAGGATGTAGATTAGCCTTGCAAGCTGGGTCAGGAGTACGGAAGGTAGAGTAGTCATTATACTTGCCAGATCTGTATTGGAGATTAGCGGATCGTTGGAGTACGTTGCCAAGGTCAGGGTTGAAGAGATCAGGATGGTCATACGTAGCCGAGTCAGAGCTGGAGAGGTGTGGAGTCCAGTGAACGAAGCAGGGTCAGGTAGCAGGGAGATCAGGAACAAGGCAGGCAAGGCACAAGGCAGGAACTAGGTTAGGATGCAGTGAAAACTCAAATTTCAAACCGTTCGGCAGGAACATGCCAAATCTTGCGAGATAGCAGCAAACTCACCGAAGCTACTAGAATGAGTGAGGCCCCATGTGTTTGACAATGACTTTGACAGGGAAGTCCTAAATTTCATGATTTCATTTATCTAAAGTTTTAGCTTTTGATAGCAGTGGAGCTGACAGACTTGAAAGTAAATTCTGAATCATCAAGTGAGGACTAATTGAAAGTTGGGGCTCTTATGTTCAACAATATGACTGCTAATCTATGCATTCAAAAAAACACCGTGTAGCACCACTCAGACAAACGCTGCCTGGATTCATTTGTGCTACCTTCTGAAAATGCTGCTTTTCTTAGTGAGCCCACACACACTTATAACAAAGCTCTGATTAACTAGGAACAATAATTACGTTATAATTTGCTGAGGTTTTTTGGCATGGTGTGGCATACTGGCAATCAGAACAAAAGAGGAATCCCAGCGAGTACACAGATACGTGTTTTGGGGCAGCCAGAGAGTTGCAAGCTGATACTCGTAGTATCCTCCAGAGACATTTGGAAGCAGCAATTTGAATAATAAGTGCAAGGAGGTTTATAGTGTAACCCTCGATATTTTCCTCAGACTATTTGTACATGTTGGGCGGGGACCCAAATCCTACTCCCCCATGTGAACGATATGGTAGGACGCTTGAGGAGGTCTTGGCGGAGGCAAGACAATATGACAACACATTTTTTAATAACCAGGGATTGTATGTATATGCTTCCACAGTAACTCATCTGTGATATTCAATCATGAGGATAATATACTTATCAGACAATACAGTTCATAAAAAAAAAATACACCAACATGTGAGTCGCTGCGTGTTAGTCTCTCAATATCTTTCCTTAAGTTCCAATGACCCATGTTATTAAAGGGTTCTTTATAGGTGCTGGCACAGCGTTGAAGCTCTTAGGTGTGTTAGGTTAAACATTGCAGGCCTGTCTCTTCACAAAGATTTGGATTGAAACCGGTATGTGTAATCAACAGTACAGTAGTGTTTACAATTGGGATCCCCACAGGGGTTACTCACGTCTCCTGGAACACGAGCAGCTGATACTTGAAGTGGACCTTGACTGTCCTATTCGTGGTCAGTCAGTCAGCAGAACTGGAGTAGTTCCGCTCACTTGCTGATCTTGGCCTCTGACCTCCCTTGGACAAGTACGTGATCCTCCTTGTCTCGGCAGCTCTGTCTCCGGGCTCTACGGGCAACCAATCATATGAAACCTCCCTTGGATTCTCAGTCATTGGCTGAAGAGCCTGTCCATCAATCTCAGGTATCCTTTCATGGAGGTTACTCCAGTATGCAAACTTAGAACAAAATAAAAACAGAACAGCTTTGGTTGTCTTGAATGTAGATTTGCAAGGTCCATAGGGGTCTGTGGAAAGCAAACGATGGGAAAAGAACTCAGACATAGGTTTTATTTACTGACCTGGCCTTTTGCAACCATTAAGGCCTGGTATCATCGCTTTCCTCTGTCTCTTCCCCTTGCTCTTTACATGAAAAGACATTCTGTTTGATGCCATCCATTTTGCTACCAGTATTCATTTGTTTTGGGTTCTCTCTAGTGGTGGTAATATCTTCACTGGCAAAAGTATTCTTTCATTAGCAGCATACTGTAGCATATTATAAGAACGTTCATATACATCAATATCTATTGCAAAATGTAGGTTACCTGGTATACATACTGGACACCTAACAAGCTCCTATTGAACCCCCAAAATGACCACAACATATATATAAGCATATGAGTGTCACAGAGGAGTGCTACTGAGCATGGCAATATATATTTTTAAAACCAGAGACAGAACATAAAACACAAACAAAGCTCAGTTTTTAGCACATCCAGTGAGACTCATACACGGTACAGTGCCTAAATATATATGTATAAATATCTAATAAGTAAAATGGTCTTTTAGTTTGACATTTTTGGCCAAAATTGTTGTAAGCCCCTGAGCCAACGCCAAGGCAGACCACATATCAGGGGTCCCTAACGCTAATATAAATTCTTAATAACCTGTGTAATAACAGGAAGAATGATTTATAGTAAATCTGTCAATATTAGTTGCAAAGTTCTGAGTCTGACTGAAGCTTTTATTAACCTGTACATTACCAGGAAAAGCACTCTGTATTAGAGATGTCACAGCCAAACTGCAAGCAGGCAAGTTCCCCTGAGTGGAAGATGCTATGGAGTGAGCCCATAACCATTTAAATGTGGGAGGGGGTGAGCTTAAATTAGGAAGGAGGTTGCCACCCTCCAATCAGCCATGACTAGCTGGACAAGAATTGTAAAACATACTGGACACCTAACAAGCTCCTATTGAACCCCCAAAATGACCACAACATATATATAAGCATATGAGTGTCACAGAGGAGTGCTACTGAGCATGGCAATATATATTTTTAAAACCAGAGACAGAACATAAAACACAAACAAAGCTCAGTTTTTAGCACATCCAGTGAGACTCATACACGGTACAGTGCCTAAATATATATGTATAAATATCTAATAAGTAAAATGGTCTTTTAGTTTGACATTTTTGGCCAAAATTGTTGTAAGCCCCTGAGCCAACGCCAAGGCAGACCACATATCAGGGGTCCCTAACGCTAATATAAATTCTTAATAACCTGTGTAATAACAGGAAGAATGATTTATAGTAAATCTGTCAATATTAGTTGCAAAGTTCTGAGTCTGACTGAAGCTTTTATTAACCTGTACATTACCAGGAAAAGCACTCTGTATTAGAGATGTCACAGCCAAACTGCAAGCAGGCAAGTTCCCCTGAGTGGAAGATGCTATGGAGTGAGCCCATAACCATTTAAATGTGGGAGGGGGTGAGCTTAAATTAGGAAGGAGGTTGCCACCCTCCAATCAGCCATGACTAGCTGGACAAGAATTGTAAAACATACTGGACACCTAGCAAGCTCCTATTGAACCCCCAAAATGACCACAACATATATATAAGCATATGAGTGTCACAGAGGAGTGCTTCCTAATTTAAGCTCACCCCCTCCCACATTTAAATGGTTATGGGCTCACTCCATAGCATCTTCCACTCAGGGGAACTTGCCTGCTTGCAGTTTGGCTGTGACATCTCTAATACAGAGTGCTTTTCCTGGTAATGTACAGGTTAATAAAAGCTTCAGTCAGACTCAGAACTTTGCAACTAATATTGACAGATTTACTATAAATCATTCTTCCTGTTATTACACAGGTTATTAAGAATTTATATTAGCGTTAGGGACCCCTGATATGTGGTCTGCCTTGGCGTTGGCTCAGGGGCTTACAACAATTTTGGCCAAAAATGTCAAACTAAAAGACCATTTTACTTATTAGATATTTATACATATATATTTAGGCACTGTACCGTGTATGAGTCTCACTGGATGTGCTAAAAACTGAGCTTTGTTTGTGTTTTATGTTCTGTCTCTGGTTTTAAAAATATATATTGCCATGCTCAGTAGCACTCCTCTGTGACACTCATATGCTTATATATATGTTGTGGTCATTTTGGGGGTTCAATAGGAGCTTGTTAGGTGTCCAGTATGTTTTACAATTCTTGTCCAGCTAGTCATGGCTGATTGGAGGGTGGCAACCTCCTTCCTAATTTAAGCTCACCCCCTCCCACATTTAAATGGTTATGGGCTCACTCCATAGCATCTTCCACTCAGGGGAACTTGCCTGCTTGCAGTTTGGCTGTGACATCTCTAATACAGAGTGCTTTTCCTGGTAATGTACAGGTTAATAAAAGCTTCAGTCAGACTCAGAACTTTGCAACTAATATTGACAGATTTACTATAAATCATTCTTCCTGTTATTACACAGGTTATTAAGAATTTATATTAGCGTTAGGGACCCCTGATATGTGGTCTGCCTTGGCGTTGGCTCAGGGGTTTACAACAATTTTGGCCAAAATTGTCAAACTAAAAGACCATTTTACTTATTAGATATTTATACATATATATTTAGGCACTGTGCCGTGTATGAGTCTCACTGGATGTGCTAAAAACTGAGCTTTGTTTGTGTTTTGTGTTACCTGGTATACAAGCAGAAACTCACATAGATTCTTTTTTTTCCATTCATTACGGTAAAGCACACTGTATTATTCCTGCTGGTGTGTAGCAGCAGGACAGCAGGCTAATGTGCCAGAGGGGGAAGCCCCCATTATACAGAAGTGGCAGTGTGTGAAATGGGGGCATAGATAATGTATTATCGCACCTGCTGCAATGCACCAGTCTGTTCAGTAACCCACTGCAAACAAAATCTGCTGAGTTAAAGGTGGCTTTAACTTTCTAACAAACTGCACCAGATGTAAGAAACGGTGTCTTACATTTGAAACATGCTCTGGTCTAAAATTCCCTTGATTCATAGTCCCACATATTTCTGTAGGGAGATTCAGACTGGATCGATGAGGGTAGATCCGCAGGTTGAAACTACACACAATGTTTGTTTTCAAACAATATCAATGGGCAATAAAAATAAAAGCCTTCTATTAAATTATTTGTCGAGTTATGCAGAATGACTACTAAAGTCTGTCTCTGATAATCTTGAGACAGATAATCTTCCTTCTGCCTGTTTTTCATAATGTCTGATTACCACAATCTAATATTCAAATTATCTGCCAAGGGAGATACTATAGATTAAGAAAAAAAAGGAAGGCACGTTGTTATTGCTAAATAAGGTTGTATTCGGTTGTAAATTCTAGCAATTGTGTTTATTAAAATATTGACATTTGCATATTATATCAGTAAATAAAGTGACCTTTTAGTATTACAAAGGTATTATATTTTTGCTTTGAGGGTTAAATTGTGAGAGAAGCATATTTGTCATTATATACGTTTAACACAGCACTGAAAGGGTCTCATTCTATGAATTGCGGTAGTCGATTCAGAGTTGCCCCAGTAACTTCAATGCTGCTTTCCATGCAGTAGGCCCGGATCAGTGCAATCACACTTTATAGAATAAAGTCACCAAAATCCTCATTGTCCTTCTAAGGACAATTAATTTGCACTCACAGATATGAGCCTAGCTGCTGGTAGCTGATAAACATAATTGAATAAGGAGAATCCCAGGCACAAATGGAAAAAAAAGAGAAACAATGAGGAAACAGGTGGTGCCTGTGTGGGGAAGAGAATACAGATATCCACACCAATGTCAGCCTGCAGCCTAGCAATCTCCTCTTGCAACGGAGAGAAGTCTGCACATATTACCTACGCGCCTCTCTTTATAAAGTATGCTGCTGGTAAAAGGATTGGCCTCACATACATAGAAAACAAAGAGCAGATCCTGCACTCTTACCAATTGGGCTAAAATATACAAGTGACATGTTTCCATTTAGAACCTTAGGCCTCGGGCATGGTCAGCACTTAGGCGCTGACCCGTGCTGAGGCACGCTCACGCTTACCAGTGAGCCCCTGCAGCCACAATGAGAGCGGCTTTAGCAGGGGCTCACGCACGCTTCCGCAAGCGTACGGAAGCGTGGGTCTTTTAGAAAATTTTAGATTCATGCGCTCACGGAGTGCAGGGCTGGTGACGTGAGCGATTCACCCAATGAGGGCGAACCATCTCCATGACGTCACTGGCCCGCCCCCCGACGGCGCGCTAACCAAGGCCAGGGAAAGCACTCGCTTTCCCTCAGCCTCAGCGTGCCTCCGCACGGGCTGAGTCGCCATGGACTAAGCCTTAGTCTGTGTGACAGAGCAGTCAATTGGTTGCATCTTTTGATCAAAACGTGATTCAAACCTGCCAACCTCGTCAAGTTAGACTCCGTTTAGCAGGTACTTACACTGAATATATGCAATTTCTTATTGTCCTGTGGACTAAACTTTCACATATTTCACAAAGTTTAGTCCTGTGGACTAAACTTTGTGAAATATGTGAAAGTGCCCTGAAGGGGTTAAATAAATTAAGCAAATCCTTTTGTGATGTAGTGCAATTAAAAGCTGGCCAAAGCCAGTATCAGAGTTCCATTATTATAAAGGTGAACTGTGGGTGCACAAACACCCTAGTGTGAAATATTAAAACGTACACATATCTCTTCTTTCTGTCAGCCATAAACGCTCACCTGCTCTTCAGTGGAGGGTGATGTGTGGCCTGACAATGAGGTATATTATACTGTTATGCTAATTGGAGATTTGGTAGGAGCTCTGTCCTGAAGGAAGGAGCTGTTTAGTAAAACAGAAACCAGGTGAGCCAAAACCTACCACGATTACACAATGTACTAGTAACACTATAATTAAATGCCCTTATAGAGTAAGATACAGAAAAACCTCACAAACTGCATACAGACTGCCAGAGAATATAAAAAAAAACACGGAGCAATAATGTGCCTATCCCAGTAGTATGGTGCTAAAAACACAGATTGTATCAAAAATTGTATGGAAGGCGCCCCACACCCCAATAATGGGGGAGAACAAGGCAATATGCAAGTGTAATTAAGAGAACAGACTGACGATAATAAGTAAATATATCTATACAAAAAAAGCAATCAGGATAAGAAGGGCAACACCGATGTTTCAGGGTACGAACCCTTTCTTCCAGCCCATTCCTAGGCATTAAAAACGCAGTACTACCCTTAAAAGAGTGAAATGTCCTCCAGAGATTCCCGTGCAAACATTTAGCATAGGTTGAACTTGTTGAACACGTCTTTTCAACCTCATCTACTTTGTAACCATGTAACTTGGAAGAAGTAACTTGAATGAAGTAGGGAAAGCGGCGCTCCGGCATCCCTGTGTGCTTGACTTACGTGCTGTGGATGATATTTGTTATGTTAATTCTGTATTTGTACGATGACCTACAGATCTGTTGTTCCTTGTTGACCAATAGGGCTGTAAGTGGGTAATGAGCGTGGTGTGCCAGATTGGGTGGTTAGGCCCTTCTGGGGAAGGAAAGTGGAAGCTATACCTTGTATGACACAGCGGTCAGCAGCCTGTTTGGTATGCCAGGGAAAGGGATTAGACTATTGTGAGGAATATAAACCACGTAGTGGCCAGCTAGCCATGTGTGGCCACATGGACTACTACATGTACTCCTTAGTACAGTAGTTCCCAACCATCTATAAGGCACCCCCAGCCAGGTTTCTGAGGCAAAAATCCAACATTTTATTTATTTTCATACTATGTGCATTGACCTGTGCACTGGTGTCTGAAGCAACAAAGACTCAGCCTCTTCTTGAGCAACCTGTGCTGAAGCAGGGACTGATTGAGCCAGCTGTGCTGAACTAGGCATATCCTGAAAACCTGACTTGTTGCGGGGGCTTGAGGACTGGAGTTGAGCACCCCTGTGCTAGGTAACTGTACACAGTAAGTGTATGTTAATGTCAGCTACAAATCTCAGGCATACAAAAGTTCAAAATTAATTGTATTTCAGAAAAAGCATTTTTGTCAATGCATTGCTTTCATAATTAAAGCCCCATTTTACCTTCTCACACTTTCTTTACCATATTTAGAATGTATTGGACAAAAGTACAAACTACATAAACAGAGACCTTTAATGGATTTGTATGTGCAAAAGAATGTGTCCGTATTCTGTTCCTTCTGAAAAACAGCACTCAGGCTTGTGACATTTAACATAATCCTTCCCGTTTTCCTTTTACTGTGGCTGCCTGATACTTGAATACCATCAGGCTTAATTGTCAGGAATGTCCAGACTGTCTTCTGCCTTCTACAGCTTCTCAAGTTCACACACTATAACCATTCATGAGAAGTTGATATAGGCCAGACTCGTTTTATTTCCTTCGCTCTTTTGCTGCTTTTCTTTTTCGGCTGCTCCTTATTTACCAGAAAGACTGTCAGGATTTCATACTCATGTGTCAACTTTTTCCCAGGAAATTCCCACTTTGTGAGCTGCGTGAATTTCTTTTGGTAATTATTGTTAGAGTTCTACCCACCCTCCTTGTTATGTTATTGTTGAACCTAAACCATTCGCCTTTGTGCCTCCTACGAAAACTCGACCATGTTAAGCTAAGGGATCAATTCAAAACAAATGTTTGCTCTGGATCTCACTTAAACCAAATTAAAGGATTTTCAGACACAGCAGTTGTTAAATCTCCTGATTCTTGGGCTGTGTTTTACGTACAGCCGCATATCCTTTGCAGTTTGGGACTTGGACTCTGTTGTACTCACTGTTAGGCCTCCAGAGGTCTGGGAAACAGATGTTCAGCGTACACTATAAAACTGTGCCAACACAAGACCATAGAAGTAGTTGCCCTCTATTCAAAATACATTCTCCATAGACATAGAATTGGATACCCAAAATCTTTGGAAACTGGGTTCCAAATGTTAAAGGAAAATAGCATGTATTTACTTTACTTATTGGCAAGTGAGAGAGGTAATATCATACGGAGACTCAGTCCTGTTTTCTCACAGCATGTGTCAGCTATGCTTTTCCATTGGAATAAATTAATGTATAACTTACAAAAGTAGCACAGAATAGACAAAAGCTTATATTACTCTACCTTTCTATAAGGGATCTGTTTGATAATATGGCCGCTGTCATGAAGTGACATCATCCTCACAGAAGCAATCGTTACCATCTTGCTTCCTGGCAAATCCTGCCCTCATTTGCCGACAGGAAGTGACTTCATCCCCACTGAAGCAAGCGTGGCAGTCTTACTTCCTGGCAAATCCTGCCCTTAGCCTCCTAACAGGAAGGAAGCTTCACTATGGCTTTCATTGCCCGCAGATGGCCTTGAAATAGCAGGCAGTTGCTACCTGACCTTGCTCAAGCAAAGTAATCCAATACTCTACTGCAGCGGTGCGCAAACTGTGTGGCGCGACCCCCAGGGGGGGCGTGACACTGCCGACGGGGGGCGCGGGGTTTACAGAGGCCCCGCGCGCTTCCCGAAGGCACTTAAATTAAGTGCCGGGGGAGCTGCAGGGCCTCTGTAAACCTAACTTACCGTGGCTCCGGCGGCTTCCTCCCTGCGTCGCCATGGCAACGCGGCATCAAAATGACGCTGCGAGGTCATGTGACGTCACGTTGCTATGGCAACGTGACGTCATTACGCCGGAGCGCGGGTAAGTTGGGGTTGGGAGGGGGGCGCGGGAGTGAGGGGACAGCCGGCAGGGGGGCGCAGGGAAAAAAGTTTGCGCCCCCCTGCTCTACTGTATGCCTTTGACCCTATTTGTCTTGACCCCTGCCTGGACTGTATTACCCCCTACCTTGTTCTTGTCCAGTCCGTTCCTGAGTCCTGAGTCTTCCCATTGCCTGTAGCTTCCCTGAAATCGGACCTGTCTTCCCCTGCATCCCAGGCTTCAGATCCCAGGCCAAGGTCGTTGTACTACTCCCTGCCTCTACCCTGCGGGTCCATATCCTGTCCTGCAGTCAGCAGCACTGCACGGGCCACGCAATGGACCCCGTTACATATGTGTGTGAATAAAAAATATTACAAGAAAAAATTGTGCATATTTTTTTTTACTGGTTGACTTTTTATTACAACTTTCACAAAGCATATTTAAATATGTAACCGTGCTTTTCCAATGGGGAAATAAAAATGTAGAAACTAAAGTAGGATTGATACAAATTGGTCCAATACTAAAATGAAAGCAAGACGTGATATAAAATATAAACAATATTATACCACTTGTAAGCACATTCACATATCTCTCGGACAGGTCTGCAACCCTGCCTTTCACCATTATCACTTAACATACAAAGCTTCCACTGCAGCCAGGGATTCTGGGTAATGGCATGCAAATAAGCACTGAGTGTGTCACATGCAAATGTGGTCGCACGTGATATTTATTAATTGCTGTACACTGTACAGTGGATGTTTTTTGTCCTTTTTTTACTTGCCATAACTTATTTTGGGTCTGGTTGAAGCAATATAATGAATTTAGTGAAGGTATGGAAGAATTGGTGTGCAAAATGTCAATGTGTAACTAAGTTTTGATTGGAGAATAATGAAAGAAGTCAAAAGTAAAAAAAAAAAAAAAAAGATTACGTTTTAAATTTAAAAAAAAGATGAACTTAATTTTAAAGTGGTTGAAGAGGTTTGAAGTGGGAAAGTAAAAACAAAAAACTATAACCAAATTGTGATTTATCTGAGGTATGACTTCTAAGTTTCTCACAGTCAAAAGAAGTGTTTTAGAATTTATCAAATTCTGTGTAAATTAAGTGGATAAAAAATATGTAGATATTTATACAGTATGGGTGGTTAATAGAGATGGGCGAGCCAGTTCAAATCAATTTCCCAGATTTTTTAAGACCAAATCCGTTCCCCGCGCCAAAAATCCGTCTGCAGATTGGGCACTAAAAAAATCCATGTGGATGAATCCAAATCCGCCATTGAATACAATCTGGACAGATTTTTAAGGATCTGATCCACGGATTCCACAATCTGTGGCCGAATTGTTAAAATTCCACATACAGATGAATCTGCGGAGAGAGAGAGAGAGAGAGAGAGAGAAGGTAAGAGAAAGTGAGAGAACCCGTGTCACATACACCTGCCCCCTCGGATTAATCCATATCTGGATTTAAAAATTCCGGCCACAGATTTCGGATTGCTCTCTAAAAAAAAATTAAAAATCTGAAACGGCAGATTTGCATTTTTGAGACTGATCTGCGGAAATCCATGGACCGAGGGAACCACCCAATCCCAGGCGGGTCCAAGGCTGCCAAAAGAACAGCCCATATCTCATTGTTACGCATATGTGCTGCTGTTTATTATAGTAACCGGAGGTGTGACACCTGATTGGTTTGTTTGTCATTGTAACAGGGACTTATCACTAATGAGAAAAGCTGTCTGTAAATCCAGCAGTGTGCTGGTTAATTGCACAGGCAATCAACCAGACTCCACCTGGCTGATTAAGACTGTTAGAAAAAGCCAAAGATTTCCTTAGACCACAACTAGGGCTGCTCAGAGGAACAGATGTCTTGAGCTGAAGAAGTACTGTATGCTGATAGCCAGACAAGGGGACCAGACCTCTATACCTGGACACAGACATTGCCATAGCACACAAGGGTGCTGACCCAGGAGAGCAGAGAGGTTTTCCCCTATAGCTACAACAAACAGAGAAGAGACTTTCTTCTTGGACTGTTATATATCTATATGTATATATGTTTGGGGGTGCAAGTGCAAGAAATGCATGGTGGATGCTGTGAAACTGCTGAAGTTTTAAACCAAGGAGACCCCAGTACCCCTGATGGAACGGAGTCGTCCAAAGCAAAATGGCGGAAAAAGAAAAAAGGTTCTCCAATTACCATGGAAGGATCAGACACAGCCGCAGATCCTGCAGAGAAAAATGGGGACCAAGATGCCATGCAGCCTTGAACAAATGGAGAATTCGCCCCGCAGATGACAGAATACCCAGAGGGCCCAAGGCAGAACTCATGTACCTCAAAGAAGTGTCTGTCTGGTGCTGACAGTGAGAAATCCTCAAACTATATCAGGTATCAATGAGTGACGATCCCTTGACCAGCCCTGAAGATGCCCTGGAAAACGCCCAGTGGTGGGATTGAGCCGGTTCGCGCAAACCTGTTACTGGAATTTTTCAAGTTCGCAGAACCGGTGCATTAACCGGCAGTAGAATCACATGTTTCAGAGCAGAGCAGGACTGCGGGGGAGATGCGCCATCTAGCTGTCTGACCTGGAACTTCCGATGCCTGCAGCAAGAGCTCCTCACATCCTGCTCTGACTGTAGTGATTGCTCTGCCGCTGCATACCATCTCCCCCTCCCCCCTCCCCCCCCCGCCTGTGTGCAGCCAGGGAGGCATGGAGGAGGGGAAGGAGAGATATGATGGAGGTTTGAGAGGGGGAGATGTGAAAAGAACTGAGGGAGATGTGAGGGACTGGGGGAGGTGTGAGAGGGGCTGGGGGAGGTGTGAGAGGGGCTGGGGGTGGTGTGAGAGGGACTGGGGGAGATGAGAGGGACATGTGAGGGGGACAGAGGGAAGGGGTGTGAGGGGGACTGGGGTAGATGAGAGGGACATGTGAGGGGGACTGGGGGAGGTGTGTGAGAGGGGCT
The DNA here is from genome assembly GCF_040206685.1 of Ascaphus truei. Taxonomy (NCBI): domain Eukaryota; kingdom Metazoa; phylum Chordata; class Amphibia; order Anura; family Ascaphidae; genus Ascaphus; species Ascaphus truei. The sequence continues at coordinate 57,370,367 of NC_134487.1, read as the reverse complement.
GGGGGAGGTGTGAGAGGGGCTTGGGGAGGTGTGAGAGGGGCTGGGGGAGGTGTGAGAGGGACATGTGAGGGGGGCTGGGGGAGGTGTGAGAGGGACTGGGGGAGATGAGAGGGACATGTGAGGGGGACTGGGGAAGGTGTGAGAGGGGGCTGGGGGAGATGTGAGGGGGACTGGGGGAAATGTGAGAGGGACTGGGGGAGATATGAGAGGGACTCTCTGCCCCCCCTGTCTCTCTGCCGCCCCCCCCCCTGTCTCTCTCTGCCCTCCCCCCCTGGTCTCTCTCTGCCCTCCCTGGTATCTCCCTGCCCTCCCTGGTCTCTCTCTGCCCTCCCTGGTATCTCTCTGCCCTCCCTGGTCTCTCTCTGCGGCAAAAGAAACAGTATAATGATAATCAAGTAGTGATATGAAAATATTTTAAGAAAGACAAATAAATAATTTATTTCAATCAAATATTGTGATTTTCATTTTTCACAATAAAAGGGCAGTACGGTCTCTCCACCCCCACCCCCCCCCCCCACCCCCGGCTCTCCCCCCCCGGCTCTCTCTCCCCCCCCTTGCTCTCCATTCCCCCCCCTCACTCTTCCCCCCCGGCACTCTCTCCCCCCCTCCTCCCCCCCCATCTCTCTCACCCCCCCTCAGCTCTCTGCCCTCCCCCTGGCTCTCTCTCCCCGAGAGAGAACCTGTTGCTAAAAATTTTGAATCCCACCACTGAAAACGCCAGGCATGACTGTGATCTACTCCGTGAACAATTGAAACTGGAGAGGGACGATAACACTGAAATACAGAAGACTGTTCTCACAATGTACTCTGAATCCGGGACTGAATTGGAGGATCTAAGGACAGATCTAGATACAGCACACGCTACGATTACCGCCATGGATGAAAAGCAGAGGCAATCTGATAGAATAATTGCTAATCTGAAAAAGAAGTATGAGGAGGCTCTGAAAGAGATTATAGTCTCTCAGCAAGAGGTTTGCAATTGCCATAGAGAGCTGGAAGTCTATCAGAATGAGGTTCACACTCTCCGCATTGAACTGGATGCCTCACACCAGGAGGTCAACAGTGTCCAGACAGTTGTGGACATATCAGAGTGAGGTTCATACTCTCCAAATAGCACTGGATGACTCACACCAAGAGATCAGCAGTTGCCACAGAGATATCTCGAGTGAGAGTGGAAGGATGGGCTTTGGCCGTGGTAAGCCCGAGCTTCCCACAAATATTGGAGGTATGTTACAGGGACTTATCACTGTTGAGAAAAACTGTCTCTAAATCCAGCAGTGTGCTGGTTAATTGCAGAGGCGATATCATCCTGGATGGTTTTCTGTTGACTCAAACGTACCATGTCAAAAACAGAGCTCCTCATACTTCCTTCCAGCCTGGTCCTACTGCCCCATCTACATTACTGTTTGTAGACCTATCACACACCCAGTATCACAAGCACACTGCCTAGGTTTCACATTTGACTCCTCCCTCACAGGCTCCTCTCACATTCACGTTGTTGATTTTTTTCCTCCGTAACATTGCAAGGATATGCCCTTTCCCATATTGCTCTATTACTATAACTCTAATGCAGGCCCTCATTCTTTCCTGTCTCGACTATTGCAACCTTCTACTGTCCGGCTATCCTGTCTCTCAGCTTTCTCCCCTATAATCAATTCCAAACACTGCAGCTAGAATCGCTTTACGCTCTCCTAAATCTGTCTCAGCATCTTCCTGAAATCCCTCTCCTGGCTTCCTATTAAATTCTGTATTACTTTCAAAATTCTCCTCTCTTTTAAGGAGACTCTTCTGCCCCAAAATACACTGATACCCAACAAGCTCGGAGAAACCCCAACCATTACCACATAATATATATATGCATATAAGTGTCAAAAGGAGTGCTAGTGGGCGTGGCGAAATATATTCAACAAAAAACAAAAATGCCCAAAGCTACTTCCAATATGACAAAAATACACAGTGCAATACCTATATATCTCTTGCAAAATGGTCATTTAGTATAACCCTTTGGGCAAAACGTCTTAAGCCTGCTGCCACTTACAAGGCATGACCATAGCAGGTTCTAAAACTCACCTGGGTTAAAATTCTTATCTACCTGTATAATTACAGGAAGAATGATCGCATTGGATCTGTCGTAACCTGGCAAAATGAAACTGACCTGCCAACTTGGAAAGTGGGGTGGGGCAAGCTTAAACCTTGGGGGGGGGGGGGCACTACCCTTTCCTTAAGCAACTGAGACTAGCTGCACACAGTTAACAAAATACAGAGATTCCCAACAAGCTCTGAGAAACCTCAACCATTACCACATAATATATATATATATATATATATATATATATATATATATGCATATAAGTGTAAAAAGGCGTGCTAGTGGGCGTGGCTAAATGTATACAACAAAAAAAAAATCCCCAAAGCTACTTCCAATATGACAAAAATACACAGTGCAATACCTATATATCTCTTGCAAAATGGTCATTTAGTTTAACCCTTTGGGCAAAGCGTCTTAAACCTGCTGCCACTTACAAGGCATGACTGTAGCAGGTCCTAACACTCACCTGGGTTACAATTCTTATTTACCTGTATAAGAGATATATAGGTATTGAACTCTTCTGCCCCTCCTTACATCTCAGCCCTAATTTCGCTATACACTTGCGATGTATGCTGATGATACTATCCTATATGCATGCAGTTCCACCCTCTCTTCCCTTGAAAATGTACTGCAATTGGATTTTTAAAACTTGGATCACCCAAAACAAACTGTTTTTAAATACTGACAACAGTAACTATGGTGTTTGGGACTAAGACTACATTTCAGAAGCTTCCCATGACAGAGCTATAGGACCTGCTCTAACACTAATTTTGTCTCCGTTACTACTGTAGCTTTACATATTTGGGTATGTAGCTTGACTCAAATCTAAGCTTTGGGTTGCATATTGAAAACATGGCATCCAAAATGTATTCCAAACTGGGTGTACTTTATACAAATAAATCTTGCCTAAGCCCATTGGTCAGAAAGCACATTAGTACAGCAATTATTGCGGAGATATAGTGTAGGTTATGGACTCCAAATTCACCGCAGAAAATGTGATATTATTTACAACTCAATATGCCATTTTGTCTTACTATGTAACTTTAACACCAACCATTGTGATACATATGTGTTAGCTGAACTAAGTTGGCTATCCCTTGAGTCCACACGCAATGTACATCTTTCCTGTCTTGCCTTCAAATACTTTCTGGACAAGTTTTAAAATGATCTGATCAGACTTCTTACCCCTATTGTACACAGCACTTATCTCCTAAAATCCACCTCCAGAAACCTGCTTACAATCTCATGGTTCAATAAAGAATCTGGCCGCTCTTCCATCTCGTACCAATCACCCCACTGTGGGAACAATTTATCTGAGTCCCTCAAATCCACTCCCTGTCTAAGTTCCTTCAAGGCTTCGGCTGTTTCTCCTGCCCATGGCTGCAACGTCCCTTCTGCCTGTGCATAATAAATATTTATATACATATATTGATAAAGGTCCCAACAGAAGACGAAACATCAATCTATGTGAATAAGTAAAGAGGTAAAAACTATAAACACATTTCTTGAATATGTGTGTGTGTGTGTGTGTGTGTGTGTGTGTGTGTGTGTGTGTGTGTGTGTGTGTGTGTGTGTGTGTGTGTGTGTGTGTGTGTGTGTGTGTGTGTGTGTGTGTGTGTGTGTGTGTGTTTAGCGCAGTTTCCCCCAACCCATGGGAGATGTGATGGCTACTGAGTGTATGTGGTGCTTTACCTGCGCTCACAGGAGGCCTGAACCTCTGCTGCTGGAAGCCTGGGGTATACCTGATCTGTCTGGTGACAGCGCCTCCACCTGTAAGGGATCCTGACAGCACCGGATAACCCCTTCACAGGACCCAATGCAATAAGATCACACCGTGTATATAATAACAAGTTTACTACAATGCAATGGGCAACACAATACACATAGAACTCAGACCTCACCCGGTCTTACCCACACACACTATACCACTGTCCATTCACCTAGTCCACACCCCGGTGATAGTGTCCCCCAATGTACAGAGGGGCCCTGGGCACCTACCCAACCTGGTGTCCACATGTGTCAACCAACCCACCCAGAAGTGTGTGACAGCGCTGCCCACAATAAGTGTTACAGTTGGTTCACTGGTAGATGGATGTGATGAGAGAGAGAGAGAGAGAGAGAGAGAGAGAGAGAGAGAGAGAGAGAGAGAGAGAGAGAGAGAGAGAGAGAGAGAGAGAGAGAGAGAGAGAGAGAGAGAGAGAGAGTTGTGATTTATTTTTAAGTAATGTAGACTCATTCATGTGTCAATAGGAGAGGGAAGAGGAAATTTGTTTTCCAACTTCAGTGATGATTATCTGTAATAATTGCTGTTTAAAGTAAGTGAGCAGGTGATACTTTTGTTGGACTATTAAAATACAATTTAAAGATAACATTTTGATACCTACTGTACATTCTCGTCCTTAGATCAGGAAGTATTCTACAAAAGTTTCAAAGAGACAGTGATGCTGACAGTGATAAAGAAAACAAGAACGAAGAAGGGTTCAAAGGATGGGAGCAATAGAAAGTAAGATAACAATTTGGACTGTAAATCGAATTATAGGTTTAAAGGTGACAGGGAAAATATAGGATTTATATTTGGTTTAAAGGTTTAGAGTTCAGAAGAGGTTTAAAGGTTAGGGAAGAAAATGTTGGAACATTGAAATTGATGTCTGGTAAAATCCATTTAGCCCAGTTTTTCTATACAGAATTTACCCATGCCTATCACATATATCATTTTTTTTTCAATTCATTTACTTACTATTAATATACTTACTATAAAAAAGCATATAATTCCAAGTATTAATGACATCCCTGCTCACTGAGGCATTAATCGCTCAGTAATGCCCAGAATTTATTTATTATTATTAATGGGGAAAAAACTAAAATGTGTCCTATAATATAATCCACGAAGAACAGGGCATTATTGTTCTTCTGAGATTATTACATAAATTAATGTATACACTGTACCAAGTTTCCACAGGGAATGCAATGTTCAATGCAACCACAACCCTCGCAATGTATTAGAATTTTCTCATTCTTCTTTTGAGCCACCTCCCTAGAGCATTAAAAAGGTATAAGTATGGAAGTAACCTCAGTGAAATGTGGTTTGAATCTGAACATACAGTAATGTTACAGCAGACGTAGAAAGGTATTCCACCTTTCCAAATTGAACATACTACAGTATATATTACATAACCTCCAAAACGTGGAAAATATTATAAATGCAATTAAGTTTTTTCTTTTTTTTCATTACTCCTATTTTTGTCCTTCATCTTTTGATAGTGTCTAGCTTGACGTTTTTGTATTCTATTAAAGTGCTGCTATTTAAGTTTACGCTAATATAAAAGGTATTATACGTATGTTAACAAATGTATGTTAACAAATGTTCATAAACGATGAGTAAAATGATACCCTCTTATTTTCTGTACCCCTACCCACCTTTTTTCATTGAAAACTCAAATAAAGAACAAGTTTATAAAAAAAAAAAAAAACATTACTTCTTGCTCTAGCATACCACTTCCTTTAAAATACTCCACCCCGTACTTAATTCCCACTTCTGAAGTATTTGAAAATGTCTACCTTTCCCAATCTTCTTGCTGCCTTTGTGACCCTATCGACTTTGGTCTATATGGACAAGAAGACCACGAGAGACAGGGAGAAAGTCAGATTGGAGGTTAGCATGGTCATAATGGTGAATCATGATACAGAACAGAAAATATAGAGATATATATGACAGTGTGGCAGAAAACCAATATTATTTTTAGATCCTCCTTTGTTCCAGTTGAAGTGAAGGCTGCAAAGAAACCCAAGAGAATTCATACAGACAAAAAAAAAAAGAATTGTGACATGCTGGTAATAGAGAATGTGTTACAGAAAGGCATGCAACTCCAGGGGAATGACAATTCCACAGTCTAGAGGGTAATTGATCAAGTTTATTGTGCATGTGTCAAAAAACAGCAACAGCTGTGCAAAAAATATAGTGACGGTTGTGTTTGTGTTTTTGTCATATATAGATGAAAATAAAAGTTACATGTTCTATTTCCTTCTCTCAGACCCAAGTGGAGGTACCTGCTTCTCCCGAAAGAGCGTCATTGCTCCGAGAGGACATGCCACATACGACATTTCTAGGACTTCTCAAAAGTTTCCATGTTTGGTAGATAAATGGTTTTCTAACAAGTAATGAGCCGATGTAAGCATGCAGAGAAATGGGATATTGCTAACGATGGTTACATAATTACTATAGTAGAAATTAAATTGATACAAAAAAGAGGGCTAAAATAGTAAAGAAAAACAAGTATGTGCATCCTCCTAAACAGTATGGACACACTGTGTAGTAATGCAGAAGAAATAGAAGGTAGGACCCATCAATGTAACTCCACATGTGATAATCCTTACAAAGGGAAGGCAGGACATTTAAGTTCGGTGCAATTATTTTGCCATTTTATTTTCTGGAGTATGCAACAAATACGACGTTTCTGGCCTCGGTGGGCCTTTCGGCAGCTAAGTGAGTTCGCAAATGGTTAAATAGATGCTGCAGCGTTGTAAGTTGTAACAAGTCAGTTAGGGTCAGTGGAGGGTCATAGAAGAAAATGTCAATTTTAGACTTGATTCCAATAACTGAAGATAAATGAAAGGCAGGTTGCAAGTATACCAGAGGATGGAGGTTGAGTGTGAGGAGTGTGAGAGAAAGAAAATAAGATGAGTATATAGTTGGAGAGTGGTTAAAGAGAGGCGGAGAAATCTTTTTTTTAGAAAGACAAGGTAAATGAAGTGGCTGTTCTTCTGGGATCTGAAAGCAGTCCATTGATGGAGACCAAAGGAGGAAGTGTGAGAGAGAAAGTGGGATGCCCATGAATGAGAGGGGTTATTAATGTGGTAGTTAAAGTCTCCTAAGAGGAAAGTGGGTGATTCAGAAGAAGGATAACCAGGATTCAAAGTCAGATTGGAAATTGGAGTGTGAGGATGTAGAGTTAAGTGGCCTATAGATGACAGCAATACGCAAAGTTTGAAGAAAAGGCAAAACGCAGAGAGTGGACAGAAGAGGTGAGTAGTATGGGCCTCAAAAGATGAGAAAATCAGGGAAGCAGGTGTAAGTAAAGGTTGAAACTTAAAGTAAGAGAGAAGAATTGCTACTCCACTCCTGCATCCCACGGGCGAGGTGTGTATGAAAAGGAAAGGCTGCCATAAGATAGAGAGAGTTTGAGAGACAAGTTTCAGTTACTGCAAAGAGGTGAAGAAAATGAGAGAACAGGCCACGTACAGCTAGTATTTTGTTAGAGAGCGAGAATTCCAGAGAGTGCATGAAAAAGGGAGAGAAGCAGGGGGTGACCGAGGGATAGATATCAGGTTGGAAGACTTGGAGGTTTTAGATGATACAGATGGGAGAGTTGGCACTGGAAGTCGAGATCAATTGGGGATATTGCACAGGCCAGGGTTTGAAGAAATGTCTTCAGCAGCCAAGACAAGAAGTAGGGACAGGAGGTGAGAGGAAGGCTTGCTCTTGGCTGACAAGGAATTTAAGGTAAAGCAAACTAATCCCTAACATACCAGATAAACAAACAGTTGAGGAAAGGGGAGAATAAAGAAGCTCAGATAGGGCCGGTGTATCATATTTTATAAGTATAATAATATAACATTCATGTATACCCTTCATCTTCACTATTGTGAGATGTTATAAGAAAATAGGATACATTTATTTGATTCTTGAAATATATATATATTTTTTTTTTATAAACCTATGTAATATAATTACTTACCTTAGGATTTCACTATCTTACACTTGCACGTATATATACAACACATTTGTGTTAATATTACACAACACAGGTATATATAGTATATATTATTTAAAATTATGTAATTAGACACTGCCACATCATTTTAATTGATTTTTTTTATATTGCTGAGTGGTTTTGAGCTTGCTGGGATTGTGTTTTTATTATATTGTTGAGTACCTATCTTTTCACTATCTCACTGGTGTAAGTTTATACAGTATATCTCTTGAATATTAACTAGACATGACTATGTATTAGGCAGCACGCTTTCTTTTTTCTTGTTTTGCATTCCAGATGAGGTCATGCTGGAACGCATTGCACTGTTACACGTCCGCTTGTTGATGTCACCACTGATGCCTTGGGAAAGATATGGGATCTATTGAGTTACAGAAAGATGATGCCCATCTTTTGAGCAGTGGGAACTGCTGTGTGTAGAAAACAGCAATAGTTTAAGCATTTAAAAAAAAGAAGAAATAGAGCACAGCAAAAATAGGCAAGTGCTGGAGGCAAAAATAAAATCTCTTATTTATTAGGCATAATGGCCAGAAAAATCAGACACGCAGGCTGAGGTCCTCTGCCGCGTTTCTCGCTGTGGAGGCGCTTTTTCAAAGAGTTACCTGTATTCTAAAAAACCCTGCTTAAATATCAATATCAAAGTATGAAGGTGATTCACGTCCACAAACACCTGAAAATGCTACTGATGCCTTAATACGTGATTGGAACGGAAGCCTAAGAGGGTCAAAGAATGAATCACTGTGAGTTTGCTAAACAGCAGGGTTAAAATACACAAAACTAAACCTGATATGTGTAGGGACATGAAGCTACAAACAAAGTGTCCCTTGAACACAAACCACAACATTAAAAAATGCAACTGTCTTGAAACATTGTATGAAAAAAAGGAAATAAACTACATAAACAGTTGCAAAGAAAACATTTATCTAAACCATGGCATAGAACACATTAAAAACCATCCCTCATAGAGAAATTAAAAAATGGTAAATATATATATATAAAGGCCAACATAGAAAATAAGATCACATAATTATAAATAACATGTGTGCAGTAACACAATATAATGAGTAGATAATCTATGCACATGTCTAATATTGTTAACAATTAAATATATATCTATATAGTATGTCATATTAGCAATACATCATGCTGGCCTCTATATCTACCTAAAAAATGGACTATGTGAACCAAATAAACAATCGTGTAATAATAATAATTAAATCCAAGTCAGATATGTATATTTTAACTCATCTTTATATATTGCACTAGCTGAGAGACCCGGCGTTGCCCGGGATGTAAATGCGTAATAGGTAGTATTATTTATAAATCGTGGAACAATAGGTGACTGTTTGTTGTAAAGGTTGGATAATAATATTGAAAAGAAAGATGGAAGAAAATGTAATACGATGTTGTATAAAAATGGTTTATTGTAACCACACCACAGTACAATGTATATTTTGGTGGCATAAGTGATGTAAAAATCTGAGTCGTGTGTCCTGCTAGGGTGTGAGGCGGCGGGTGGCGCGTGGGTTGTGAGTGCTGTGTGCGAGTGGGGGTCCTGCTAGGGTGTGAGGCGGCGGGTGGTGCGTGGGTTGTGAGTGCTGTCTGTGAGTGGGGGTCCTGCAAGGGTGTGAGGCGGCGGCTGGCGCGTGGGTTGTGAGTGCTGTCTGTGAGTGGGGGTCCTGCTAGGGTGTGAGGCGGTGGGTCAGTGATGTCGGTGCGTAGGGGCGGGAGGCAGCAGGTGTGTGTGGCGGCAGGTATGTGTCGAGTGTGGCGGGTGTCTGTTGAGTGCGTGCAGCGGCTGTGAGGCGGTGGGTGAAAGGCAGAGGCGGCCGGAGTAAGGGCGGGTGAAAGGCAGAGGCGGGGGTGGGGAGGCGGTAAGGCGGGCATGAAGGCGAAGGGCGGCGGGAAGGGGAGGAGGGGGTGGAGGAGGGGGGCAAGGGGTGGAGGAGGGGGGCAAGGGGTGGAGGAGGGGGGCAAGGGGTGGAGGAGGGGGGAAGGGTTAGAGGAGGGGGGGAAGGGTTAGAGGAGGGGGGGGAAGGGTTAGAGGAGGGGGGGGAAGGGTTAGAGGAGGGGGGGGAAGGGTTAGAGGAGGGGGGGGAAGGGTTAGAGGAGGGGGGGGAAGGGGGGGGCGGAGGGAAGGGGGGGGGCGGTGGGAGGCGGTGGGAAGGGGGTGTGGGAGGCGGTGGGAAGGGGGGGGAGGCGGTGGGAAGGGGGGCTGGGAGGCGGTGGGAAGGGGGGGGGAGGCGGTGGGAAGGGGGGGAAGGGGGGAGGCGGTGGGAAGGGGGGGGGGCGGTGGGAAGGGGGGGGAGGCGGTGGGAAGGTGGAGGGAAGGGGGTGGGAAGGGTGGGGAGGCGGTGGGAAGGTGGAGGGAAGGGGGTGGGAAGGGGGGGGGAGGCGGTGGGAAGGGGGGGAGGCGGTGGGAAGGGGGGGGAGGCGGTGGGAAGGGGGGGGAGGCGGTGGGAAGGGGGGGTGGAGGGGAGGTGAAGGGGGGGGTGGAGGGGAGGTGAAGGTGGGGGGGTGGAGGGGAGGTGGAGGGGGGGTAGAGGGGAGGTGGAGGGGGGGTGGAGGGGAGGTGAAGGGGGGGGAGTGGAAGGGAGGTGAAGGGGGGGTGGAAGGGAGGTGAAGGGGGGGTGGAAGGAAGGTGAAGGGGGGGGTGGAGGGGAGGTGAAGGGGGGGGGTGGAGGGGAGGTGAATGGGGGGTGGAGGGGAGGTGAAGGGGGGGTGGAGGGGGGGAGGTAAATGGGGAGGTGAAGGGGGGTGGAAGGGAGAAGTGGAGTGAGGGGAGGTGAAAGGGGGTGAGGGGAGCTGATGGGGGGTGAGGGGTGGGTGAGGGGAGGTGAAGGCCGCTCACTCACCCGTCCGGCAGGTCCCACGTGGATCTGAGGCGGGAGGCAGCGTGTTGTGGCCGCTCTCCCGCTGTGTCCCGGGCGCTCGCTCGCTCCCCCGCTGACTGTTGCGGCGCCGGGGGGGGGGGATCGGGGAGACACTGACACTGGAGGGGAGGGGGTGGAGGGGAGGTGAAGGGGGGGTAGAGGGGAGGTGAAGGCCGCTCACTCACCCATCCGGCAGGTCCCACGTGGATCTGAGGCGGGAGGTAGCGTGTTGTGGCCGCTCCCCCGCTGTGTCCCGGGCGCCGCCATCTTGGGCACTCGGCGCCGCGAGGCAGCCTGCCTGGCCACTGGCTGTTCCCCCGCCGGGGAGGGGTGAGTTGTAGCGCCGGGGGGGGGGCATGTATATGTGTGGGGGGGGGAGAGGTGGGAGATATAGAGGGGGGGTCTCGCACGGCCGCTGACACTGGGTGGGTGGGGGGGGGGCGCTGAAGGGGTAATAATAGTGTGTGTGTGTCCCGCTGAATGTAGCGGCGCCGGGGGAGGGGGGGGTCGGGGTGAAAGCGCGGGAGACACGGGGAGAGGAGGAGGTGCGCGCGGGTGCTGCTAACACTGTGAGCCCCGCTAATGTATGTAACAGTGTGTGTGTGTGTGTGTGTGTCACTGTGTGTGTGTGTCACTGTGTGTGTGTCTGTCACTGTGTGTGTGTGTCCCTGTGTCCGTGTGTGTGTGTGTGTGTGTGTGTGTGTGTGTGTGTGTGTGTGTGTGTGTGTGTGTGTGTGTGTGAGTGTGTGTGTGTGTGTGTGTGTGTGTGTGTGTGTGTGTGTGTGTGTGTGTGTGTGTGTGTGTGTGTGTGTGTGTGTGTGTGTGTGTGTGTGTCTGTGTCTGTCCCTGTGTTCCCTGTGTGTGTGTGTGTGTCCCTGTGTTCCCTGTGTGTGTGTGTGTGTCCCTTGGCCCGTCACTCCGCCTCAGGCCAATGAGAGGTGTGCGGGGGCGGGCGGGCCAAGGGACCAATGAGATTTCCCCTAGGGACACCGGACATCCAGGCAGGCATGCATGCATGCAGGCAGGCAAACATACAGTGCTTTCACTAATATAGTATAAGATAACTCATACAGTACACTTATAAAATACCCCAATATAGGGAATATATATAAACCTATGTAACAGACCGCAGATAATTATATGCTTGTAGTTATACAAATAGAAGGATATATAATAAAACAATACACCAAATATATCGTAAAATATATACCCAAGCAATAATGAAAATAGGAAACATCAAAACAAAAGACCATATTTCAAAAATACTAATAATGATATAAGTACATAATAGAAACAAATATAAAGGATTATATAGATCTAATATATACCAAAAAATTAATAACCTAAAATAAATGTCAAATCATATAAATAATGACACATATAAATAATGAAATAATAAATGAAATATATCCAAATAGATAATCTTTTACAATAGAAAAAATGAAATATGATATAATGTATAACATACAGTCACACTGATCATAACTATTGAAATAGATCCATAAGGACAAAGGTATAGTCAATTCTGATGGAAATGTTATAAGAAGTGTTTTAATTCCCAATCGATATTGATACCTATAGGATGTAATGTATCCAAACTGAAAATCCAAAAAAATTCTCGTTTGTTGATCACGCTCAATCGGTCTTTCATATACATCTAGTGTTTGAAGCACCAAATCAGGGCTTTTCCCTATTTGTTTTAGTTTAAGCATTTGTTAACTCACTTACCTGACCAAAGGATAACAGAGGCCACCAACGTTGTACTTGTTGCACGCTCCGAAAAATAAAATGGTATAATAATTGCACCAAGCTTGGATGTACTGCCCTGTCCCAGTAAGGATTACCACACAGTGAGTTACATTGATGAGTGTTGCCTTCTATTTCTTCTGTTTTTCCTACATTAAGTGTAAAACAAATTGCTTTATGGTCAGGTGGTGCCGTTTCATCAAGGTGTTATTATTATTATTTTTATTATTATTATTATATTTTGTGTATTTGGAGTGATTTAAGAGCTTTTTTCAATGCTGGATGATACATGTTCTACAGTATGTTGGTTGTGAAATTTTATGAAACGTAAGTACTTACACGAATGTTTAATAAAATTGTTCCTTCAAATGGAGCACAGAAAAATCAGAAAGAAATCTCCCAGCCACTACTCCAAGACCCCTATGGATCAAATTATTTTTACTCCCATTATGGGTTTGACTCCCATTTAATATTCGGGATGCACGTTGATACCCTGACATCCAAAACCTATGCCAAACTATGTATACTTTACAGGAACAAATCCTCCCTAAGTCTGCTGGTCAGAAAGCGTATCACACAGCAGATGCTAATGCCTATTATCGACTATGGGGACATAGTTTATGGCTCGGCACCCCAAACCCACCTTAGCAAACTTGATATCCCCTACAATTCAATATGCCGTTTTGTCCTCCAATGCAACTATAACACACATCACTGCGAAATGCTCAAAGAACTAGATTGGTCATCACTTGAGTCTAGGCACAAAGTTCATCTTTCCTGTCTTGCCTTCAAATACTTTCTGGGCAAGCTACCAGCTACCTGAACAAGCTCCTCACCCCTACCACACAAAGCATCCGGACGCTCTTCCATCTCTTACCGTGCATCCCAAAACTGGAACAATCTACCGGAGACTCTCACAGCCCCCACCAATCTAAGTTCTTTGAAAACTAAAGCTGTCTCACATTTCAATCTGGCCTGTAACTGTTACATACGCCTGTAATATATATTATCTCTAACTGTGCATACTATGTCTTGTATATAATGTATACCCTGTTCACTTATGTAACTGTATTTGTAACCATGTATTGTTTGTCATCTTAACTCTATGCCCAGGACATACTTGAAAACGAGAGATAACTCTCAATGTATTACTTCCTGATAATGAATGAATACATTGTGGCTCACTCCCCTCCTCCAAAGGCCTCTGTAACTAAATCTGCAGCTCAGCCCCCCTCGACCAAAAGCCCCCATGGCTGAAGTTATGGCTCCGCCCCATCTACCACCTTGCTCAAGTTAGCAGCCCCTGAAAATTGGGTGCGTGGTGGATCAGACCTTGCAGTACCGGTGACTTTGGCAAGAGAGGCGAAGCAGGGCTTGATCCCTCTGAGGCCTTCAAACGATCAGCTCGGTACTAATTTAAATATATTTTTATATTATGGTGCGGTAAGAATTTATATAAATGACCATTACAAATTGCCACATTAATATAATCCATAACTCTTTGTTGAATTAATAGTGATTGTTAAGACCAAATCTTTCGTGTCTCCAGTATTTCAAGAATGATAAGGATGCAACTCTGGAACATCTGCCACCCAAATGTAAGTATTGTGTCACCCAGGGCTTGTAATTAGTTCTTTCTGAACAATTGTGCTTGGAGAATGTACTTGCAGAGTAATTGTGGGGTACACTGCCAAGTGGGCAAGAAACCAAATCCGATATCTCCAGCAGTCTTTTGTGCTTAAAGGAAACTGTTTAACACATTTACTCAGGCCCAAAAGAAACAGACTACGTTCCATTTGCATAGGGCAATTTAAACAATGCGCGGACTTAATATGATGCATCCTATTATTAGAGCCATTTGCTCTTAAAAGCAGTCTAAAAGAAGCTATATACAGTTACAGACTGGTTTTTACTTTTAGCTCTGGGCAGCTAATTTGTACAGTGCTGTGTCTTTTGTCTGTTCTAATAATACTCTCTTTCCACCATGGAGGGAGGTACAATGGATAGTGTAGAAACACCTGCATTCTTTTGATCAGTAGTAATGGTATACAGTAAACAAGTATTAACTAACATTAACATTGTATTGTGTTGTCCGTGGGTTTCACAATTCTGTTTTTTAAAGCTGCAAACCAAGCAATATCCTACATGTGAGGTTTAAAAAAAAAAAATCAGTTTTGTACTATGAGAAAATACTTGTAACATTTTTTTTTAATCTGAATAACATTTTTAATGTATTATAATGTAAGAAGCCTTTTTTGTTTCTATAGCAACCATTTACAAAATCATATCTAACGGTTTTACGGGCCCCCACCCAATCTCACATTGGCCCCTGGGGTTTACTGGCCCCATTACATGTCTGTGTAATGTGTGGTGCACCTGCTGGCTTACAGGACTCCTGAGTCTCCCGCTTGGTTGGTATGGGGATATCAGCACGACAGGCATCTGAGGTAGTGTGTTCTGAGTCTTACTCACATACGATGCAGCGCCTCCACCCCATCAGGATCTCTGCGGCATCTTTATTGCATGTTCAGGCAGACTGCCCCTCATAGCGGTCGTCCTAGCCGCTCATTCTGGTTGAGTGCTTCCCTCTCAGAAGTTCCTCCTCTCTCTCTCTCAAAAGAGTTGGATCACCTCTCCCCTAAGGGAGATCACCATCTGTGTCAGGTCCCTGATCACAGTGGGTAAGTAACTGATCTTAGATCTGACAGCCTTGAACTTGAACCCGGACTTAACACTTGCCCGTAGGCTAACACACTAACCTTTGGCAGTTCAATGTCTTATATAGACTCAGAAAACAGCCACACCTCTTGTGTCACTAACAGTGGACACAGAGCATGTTACCACTCCCCTTGTATACATATGACGTCTCACCAGGGTGTGAGGGCAAACCTCCCTGATTGTTGCTGGCAATCCTGCATACTTACCAGGTTTACTGCCAGCATGAGAAAGAGAGGTATACCATTTTTAAACATGGCTACACATAGATACTGAGTCAATACTCCTCTACAGCCATTTAGTGAACCCCGAGCCGAATCTTCGATCGATCACAGCAGAACGGATCGATTGGCAACTTAGCTAATTTCTTATCATTGTGTGGATTGTATTGATGCACATAACAAAGGGAAAAAAAATATTTATTTTTAAACGGCAGCTTGGACTGCTGCTTTTAGATTTTAGGGCACTACATTTCTCAATGTCACTGAACCATATGTTGCCAGATCTGTACTATACTTCTTTCTGAATGTTTTCTAACATTTGTAACCCAATCTTGACTTTTTTTTCTAAGAAAAGAACGGTATTAACCCAATCTGTCCTCAAAGTTATTATTTATTAAATTAATCCAAATGCAGGTTTCAAAATACAGGCGAGTTCAGTTGGGCAAAATTCACGTCCCCTCATCTTGTAATCATCCGGACCGTGACTCGGCCTCTAGTTCCCAAAGTAGATATGAAAATGATGTAGAACTTCGTTTTCACTTCCGGCTCTGGGAATATACCTTGCCTGCATTTACTCCTAGCTCCACCCCACTAGGCTCACTTCCTAATCACCAGCTCCTCCACAGCAATTTATCTACCCAATCCCAAGCTCCTCCTCCCCAGCAGCCCCACCTCCTGACTCACTCACCTCCCCCGACTACTGAGCTTTGCCCTCATGCAAACAAGCTTTTACCAGGGTCTGGAAAGTTCTGCACATCCCAATCCTCTATATGTTTTTTCAGCCACCCCCAAGCATATCCACCCATTATCCCCTGTACATCTTCTAATCATCCCACGCTTACCCACTACACATCCCCCCTATCACCCCATGCAGGCCTCCTCGTCATCCATCACTCTCTATATAAGCCCCTATGGTCCTCTACCCCAACCCCCACCCCCTCATTATCCATGACCCTCCACAAATCCCCTCATCAATTCTCATCGCCCACTGCAAATATCCCACATAAACATTTACACAAACACATGGGGTTTAATATACATATAACTATGCTTAAATAAATGTGTGAGTGTTAGTGTATATTACAGTATATATATATATATATAATACTGAGTTAAGTTATGGTGAGTAAAAAAAGTGACAAAAACCCTCCACAGGAAAGCAAATATAACTGTATGCTCATCTGCATGTCTTAGGCAGGTCTGCAACCCCGCCTTTCCCCATTATCACCCAGCATACAGCACTTCCACTGCAGCAAGGGATTCTGGGAAATGACATGCAAATGAGCACACAGTGTCACTTTTTGCCTCAATAACCATTTTTAACATGGTTCCCTATAGGCTTAAGCTTGCTGCATGGTCACAGCTTTGAGCACAGCCAGGGTTAAGGTGCATACCCAGAAAACCACCCACAGACAGCCGTTTCGACCCTGATGGGTCTCATCAGTGTGGGGTTGATTTTACTGGGAATGCAAGAGAGACTATGGGATAGGCTAAACCATAATACTGAGTTAAGTTATGGTGAGTAAAAAAAGTGACAAAAACCCTCCACAGGAAAGCAAATATGCAAATATAGCTGTATGCTCATCTGCATGTGGAAGTGCTGTATGCTGGGTGATAATGGGGAAAGGCGGGGTTGCAGACCTGCCTAAGACATGCAGATGAGCATACAGTTATATTTGCATATTTGCTTTCCTGTGGAGGGTTTTTGTCACTTTTTTTACTCACCATAACTTAACTCAGTATTATGGTTTAGCCTATCCCATAGCCTCTCTTGCATTCCCAGTAAAATCAACCCCACACTGATGAGACCCATCAAGGTCGAAACAGCTGTGTAGCTGGGACTGTGCCCCCTTGGCCCTGTGGCATCGGCTCCTTCGGGAGTCTTAAGCCACTTGCTGCTTTTGGGGGGGCACGCCATCCTGAGCTGTGAGGAGTGATCCTGAGCGAGCGGTTCTGAGCGAGCAGATGCGGAAGTGAGGGGCCGGCACCTTTGCCCTGGGACATCACCTTTACTGGCTTAAGTCCCTTGCTGCTTTTGGGGTGCCGCACCTGAGCTTGGGAGAGCAGAGATGACGTCGCAAGCTGGAATGCGCAATTCCATTCGGTTTCTGATCGAGGAGACCGAGAGATGTCGAGTGAACCTGCAGTGGAAAGTGGAGAAGGTGCTGAAGCAATTGATTGGTCTGGACGCTGAGAGGATCTTCTGCCTTCAGGATTTCCCTGCGCAGGGCATTTATGACCTGACCTGTTTTCAAGAAGCGGATGTTTGGTGCACTTTTGAAAAGTGCAAGGAGAAGTCTGGTGACCCGATCTTACAAGGCATCAAGGTAATTCCAAGTTTTATGCTAGAGGAGAGACCACTTGTACTTCACATGTACAATCCGTATGCAAGGAAAGAGTAGATTGTGACTTTTTTGAAACGGTATTGTGAAATGATCAGAGGAGGTGAAGAACTTAAAAACCCGTATGGCATGTACAACGGGAAGAGACGTTTCTGGGTACGGTTCAGACGGGATCCATCATGTGTAGGAGGAGTTACACATCCACCGGCCATGTTTAATATCAGAGGAGACAGAGGATTTTTGTTTTACCCGGGACAGCCTCTATATTGCAGGCAGTGCCACACTTATGGACATACAAAGGAGGGTTGCACAAAAACGGGAATTGTGTGCCGAAATTGCGGGGAAGAGGGACATACTGCAGCCAACTGTGGTGTCCCTAAGAGATGCCATCTTTGCGGAGAGGAAGGACACTTGGCACGGCAGTGCACTAAAAGGACATATGCCCAGACAGCTAAAGGGGACAGTGTGCTAGAACAAGAGGAAGAGACAGTTGAGGGTCTGGGAATTTTTGAGATGGAGAGTTCCAAAGAGGGAGGGCTTGATCCTGCTATAACAGCAATGTATGAGGAGGATTTAAGAAGAGAGGAAGGGGTAGAAAGTGGCCCAATAGAGGGGGAGGTGGAAGTGGAAATAATGGATACGACTGGACCCAAGAAAGGGGCGCAAAAGCGCAGTTTACAAAGTGACATTGTTTGTACAGGTGAAGGGGAGGGGAAGAGTGAGCAACGGCAAGATAGGGGGGTGAAGGCAAAGGTTTGTGCGCTGGATCCGGCCAGTTTTGACGGGAGTGGGGAAGAGGAACTGACCGTGAGCAAAGGGAAAGAGGGTAAAAAGGAGTTAGATAGGGAAGCGCAAGAAACAGAGGAGGTACCCAAACGGAAAGTGGTTGAGATAGATAAAGAAAAGAGGGAGAAGGAGGTGAATGCAGGAATTAGTGGAGTTAAGGAAAAGGAGTCAAAAGAAAAGACAGGAACACCAAAGCGTATGGTAGGGGGGACAAGCAGAAGTGAGAGCGAAGGAGAAATAGGGGCAAGGACAGCGCTAGGAGAGAGAAATTTAAAAAACAATTATTAAACACTTATAAAGATTGTAGTTGAAAGCTCAGAAAAAAACTGGAGGAATCCTTAACAAAAAACAGGATAAGAAAAAATCAGATGAGACAAAGCGGTCACTGAGGAAATGACAAGAAATGAAGCAATCCCAAGACGCAAGAATAAGAATTGAATATGCAGAGCTTTGCAAGACAAGTGTAAGGTGTGTAGCCCTTGTACCCCCTGGGTACTGAAACTACCTGTGCTGCTATCAGAAAAAGGATAGGTGATAGTGCGCAGCTAATACCTAATAAAACACAACCTGTGAAAAGTGCACAGTGAACAAAAACAATATTGTTGACCTTAAATGTGAGGATAACACTATGTCATATTCTCTAGCCTGCTGTACCCATGCTTGGCCCCGGGACTGCTGCCACTCTCAATGTCTTGTTCTAGCCTGCAGTACCTTAACTTGTCCACCGGGATTGCTGCTGCTAAACTAAGGAACATTCCAGAACCTGATACCTGACACCTCTGCACCTGTGCTCCACCTCTCAGCCTGCCTATATAAACCTCCCTTTCCTGTTCCTCCTTGCCTGTTTATACTGGTTCCTTAGCTCCTGCAAGGTTCCTGTGTTTACTGCTGTGCTAGCTATTGCTATCATCCTGTTCCAGTTTCCACGTTGCCGACCTCTGCTTGTTTCCTGACTTCGCTACCTGCCGCCTGCCTCGGACCCCTGCTTGTTTCCTGACTTTGCTACCTGCCGCCTGCCTCGGACCCCTGCTTGTTTCCTGACTTCGCTACCTGCTGCCTGCCTCTGATTTCTGCTTGTGACCCCTACTTCGCTCCCTACTGTTCCTGCCACTGGGACCCACTTCAGCCGAAGTCCAATCCTTGACACACTAGATGTGGGTCTGCAGCCTTTCTTGGGGGTGGCTCGACACCCCTGGAACTAGACAAAAAACAAAAGAACAGGGCGCACAACGCACATAGTGATGTAAAGTTTAAAAAGTGACTTTATGATTAAAAGTAAATAGTTCTGCGTACATCAAAGTGAAATAAACAAGCAGTTGGTTAATAGGTTTACCACACCAGGAGACAACCGGAGGCGACACTCTTCACTTGATCTCAGTAGGTGGTGGGTCAGCAAGCGTCTCGTCTGCTATTCACTCCACACATGTGAAATCCAGAGCACACTCTGTGTATTTTCCCCCGTATTTATTTGCAAGTCAGTGCTGCTGATTCCGCATTTTCTACTACGTGCACTGTACTCTACGTTGCTGTGAGTATCCAGCACGGCCCGCACGCTGTGCGTTCCAGCAGGAGCCTCCCGGAAGTGGATGGTCGATTTGTGACGTCACCGCCGGGCGCCCCACGAGGAGTAGCGGCAAGCGACTGGCGTTCAAGCCGTGTGAACACTGACGGAGGTTGTTACATGCCTATTTGAGCCTTGTGCTCCGGGACTTTCACCTTGGGACTGACCCACTTGCCACCCGGAGACGGAGAGCTCTGGATTTCACATGTGTGGAGTGAATAGCAGACGAGACGCTTGCTGACCCACCACCTACTGAGATCAAGTGAAGAGTGTTCACTGAGATCAACTGCTTGTTTATTTCACTTTGATGTACGCAGAACTTTTTACTTTTAATCATAAAGTCACTTTTTAAACTTTACATCACTATGTGCGTTGTGCGCCCTGTTCTTTTGGTTTCTGTGCTGCTATCACCTGTTCGGCTCACAAGAGGCCTGAGCCTCCGCTACTGGGAGCCTGGGGTATACTTATTATCTTATGCAGCGCCTCCACCGGTGAGGAATACCAGCGTAGTGGGAGGAGCGCCTCACCGGAACCAATATACACAATATATACACACGATGGTATAAGAACAGTATTTACTAAACACATAATTTGCATGTACCATATCATAACACAGCCACAGAATATGACCCAATAGTGGCACTGTCCAGGTGAATGTTCCTAAAGCACTGCAGGTCTGACACCACTAGCAGATTATCACCCCACAATAACACCTCCCTGTTGAGATCCCCAAAGTACTGGAGTGCCTGGGCACTTAACCCCTGAGTGTCCACCAGCAAGTTTCTCCCCAAAGAGTGTGTGTGTGGGATAGCGCGCTTCCCTGTGTGTTGGGGCCCATTGGTGCACTTATTAATACCTCCCTGGTCTCAGTCCAGACCAGGACAGCAGCAGCAATCTGCAGATCAGCGAAGTGGTTCCGCGGTGCCGTCTGATGCTGCTCTCGTGGATGGATCCTCAGGCGGATGCCTCTGGAGGGGCTTCCCAACTGGAGTGTCCCCCTATAAATAGTCTCTATCACAGATGTCTGCGTAGTCTCCTCTGCAACTGCCTGTACCTCTCTCAGGAAATGCCCTGCAGCATGTCTCACACTATTGCTATAGTGAAAGAGTCCCTATGCACTATGGCCTTTCCCTACAGCATACACATAGAGTTCTCTACAGTGAGTCAGGGAACTATCTGGGACCTTGGGGGCCCTACCTGCTCCCTCACTGTCCAGACCTTGACTGGCCTCTGCACTCCCAGCATGCAATATGTGTCTCTTCCCCTTCCAGGGGAAACAGCAGTTCCATTGGCTGCCTTGGGGTCACCTGTTACAATCACCCTGGGAGTTATAGTCCTTGCAGTCTCCATTGCAGCCAAATGCGCCTACATCACCGCAAATGTGTGACTCAACAATGGCCACCGCAACCTTCTTGCGCATGCACGAACCACCATGATGCATGCGCACCCAAACATGGCGGTGCCCGGTCGAAAGGGGCCGCTGGCGAGCCCATCGCCCTCCCCCCGCAGCCTCGGAGGTAAGGAAGGGGAACGAAAGACAGGGGGACTGAAGGGGACCTAGCAACAGATGTAAGAACATTCAACTGTGATATGATGAAGAAAACTATCGAAGAAAACAAAAGTTTAAAGAAGACAAAGCAGCAACTTATGATTGGGAAGAAGCAAATCACCGCAGTCAAACAAGAGGATGGATCAACAAATAAAGTCAGTGCACTGATCATAAAGAGAGTGCTTCAACATGAAATGGTACAAAAACACAGAACGCACAGCGCATGATCCATCAGAGGAGGAGTGAGAAGAATCCACCAATGGTGAAATTCCCAAATCATGCAAGCATCTCTACCTTTAAAAAAAATGTCTCCCTCGAAAATTTTGATGTAATTACTTCTTTACCGTGAAACATCCAACAAACCAATTACGTGCAGAACTCAAATACTTATACTTATACAACAGGTGCGCCCCCCCTGCCTGCTTTCCCCATGTGTGGCGCCCCCCTGCTTACCTCTAGTTAGCCCTAACCCTAACACTCCTGACGAAGCCATACACAGCTTTCAAAAGCTGGGCGAAATGCGTTGAGTGGTTTCTTGGATCAGTGAGGGACCCGTAGCTTCACCACTCACAGAGCCGTGACGTCACACGCACCGGAGGACACACTGAGAGGAGTTGGACTCTTGAGGTGTAGGCGAAGGAGCTCCGGGACGGCGAGGGGAGGCGGTGAAAGCTGCACAGTACCCACAGAATTCACATTGATTGTGATAAATGCTTACTTTTTACTAGCACATTGTAAGTGCACATTTTATATGTTTAATTTTTATATAAAGTTTCTATTAGATCGTGCTATGTTTTGCTGTCTTTCTCCTATATATATACCATCTCCCAACTGACGAGACGTGCCTGGAGGGAATCCCACACCATTATATCCAGTGTTCGACAAACCTATACATTTGCTCGCCCCGGGCGAGTGGATTTAACCCCCGGGCGAATAAATATTGGCCCAAGCAGCACACGTTTGGAACTAGGTGGCAAGTATATTTTTTTGTGTGGCGAGTAGATTTTTTGGTGATTTGTCAACCACTGATTATATCCATATGGGCAGCAGCCCTATCTGCTAACTGCACTTTTAACCACAACCATCTTGTGAGTAGATTCACCTTTAGAGCCAAGATTTTCAACACATAATTGACCTCTATACCCAAAACGTCTGCACTTAAATTGTTGTATTATTTGTCTCTTTCCTATATGTGCTCCCCCTGGACTGTCTGAAATATACACATACATCGCCTGCTTTTTTTTGAGCAATCATCATGAACCCGGCCAGATTCTCCACATCCCATCATATAGACATTTTCTCCTCACTGTCATTTGTCTAGACTTTCTGTACCTCAGAGACAGAGGCTATTATGCTTTCTGGACTGGAACCTCACACACAGTGGGCGGCTGCTGCAGCTGCAAATTTTTGTATTCTTGTCGCTGTTCTCAACAGAGATATAATTATTTCTCATTAGGTACTGTACATGAAGGACAATGTCCTGTTTCTGCTAGGTTTACTTTCATCTAGTGAACCCAGAATGGGGTCTTGTTCCAAAGTACTGCCCCTGTGAACTGTTTGGCCTAGGTGAGCATGTTGAGAAGAATCTACCAATGTTTCAGATAGATTCCTTGCCCAAAAGTCAGAGGGGGAGGCCTCCGGTCGGAACTCTAGTCCTGGGCACCGGGAAATCTGTCTGCGGCCCTGCTTGCATATCATTTAATCCAGAATCCCTGGCTGCAGTGCAAGCTCTGTATGCTTGTGATTATAGGGTAAAGCAGGTTTGAGAACGTCTAAGACATTTAAACGTGCGATATTAGAGTTGTGCAAACTTTCCTTTTTTGAATTGCGGCTTTTCCATGTAGATTTTTGACACATTTGTCATTTCATTAATTTTTTCTTTACTTTTTTGCAAACATTGTTGCATTTTTCATTCAAAATATGTCAAAACCATAAAATGCTACCATTTTCATAATATTTTCTTTTAACATTTGGCAAACATTTTGAGATTTTGCATTTTCTTTTCATTTAATTTTTTTCAAACGTTCCACTAAAAATAAAGTGGATGTGACATGACCAGTGTCACATGCACATTAATTGTGTGTCCTTTTTTGGGGGGCGGCGAACTTTGCCATTTTTCCACAAAAAGAGGCCACAACAAATGTTAAAGTTCAGTCTTCGTGAACTTTTGCATAAATGTTGTGTAGCCCTGTTTCCTTCTGAATACAGTACAACTACCAATGCTGTATAACCTGCTGGCTCACAGGGCCTAAGCCTCTGCCACGGAGAGCCTGGGGCAATATATTTGTACCTCTTGTCAGATGCAGCGCCTCCACCTGCGATGGCTCCCAGCAGAGCGGAAGATGTTCCTCGCAGGACAATAATACAATAATACACACACAGCATGTAAAAGAAACAGTAGCTTTACTAGCGGTAACCATAACCATGCATTGTATATCCCTATCGGTGTTACTCTTCAATGAGACACTATACTACCGCGTCTCACAGGACGCAACCCTTCACCGTGTTCCCACACCGTGTCCAATACCCCAAAGTGAGTGTATGTGTGTGACTGCGCAGGCCACTAGTATGAATGATATTATAGTTGGTGCACTTAATGGATGTTACCTGCCGAGCTCTCCTGCGCTCGGGCCCGCAAACAGACTTCACAAAGGATCCGACGACGCGGAGCTGCCTGTGATACCTTCCGGGGCGATCCCACCCAGATGGCTGATGGTATGCCTGAAGAGGTCTGGTCCCAAACCTCTGGGATGGTGCTGTGACAGTCTATGTGTCTTTAGCAGCTTCACTCACTAATCTGACAGGTTCCTATTCTAGGGCCTGTCCCTACATTAACTCTGACTGACTGTGACTCAGGGCCTATCTGGGCCTGGGGGTATACGGGCCTAGTGTAGAGGCTACTTGCCTCTCTACACACTGAACTCCTTCCTCGTCCCCCTCCCGATCTTCTCTCCCTGCGTGCTCCCCTGCGCAACCTCCTACCTCTTCCTGCAGAGTCTCCTATCGCCCTATTGGCTCCCTGGCATCACCTGGTCTGGCTGAGGCTCATTGTAGTCTCCG
The DNA here is from genome assembly GCF_040206685.1 of Ascaphus truei. Lineage (NCBI taxonomy): Eukaryota > Metazoa > Chordata > Amphibia > Anura > Ascaphidae > Ascaphus > Ascaphus truei. Next base: position 57,345,657 of record NC_134487.1, on the reverse strand, counting down.
GGCCTAGGCCCCTTTCCGATTGGCCCGTGCTTCGCACGCTACCGCAGCCACTCTCTGCTCATGTGCGACCTCTTATCTGATGGCGTCGCCTCCGAGCCTCTCTGCGCATGCGCAAGTACAAATGGCGGCGCCCTGGACGCTTTGGCCGCCGCAGAGCATCCGGTGTACCGAAACGCTCCCTGCATGCTCTGCAACCTTCCCTTATTCTCCCATTGCAGCGGAGATAAGGGTAAGCCTGGGGAATCTGGCTACAGTTGCATATCTCTATTCTTTATCATTGTGGTATCCTGTGGTCTGGAGATTTTTTTGTCACTATTTTACCTACAGTAATTTTTGTGTACCAGCTTATAAGAGGAGAGAGAGCCAGCTAAGCTGCTTTCTGCTGCTCTACAGGTGGCACAGCAGTCAGACAGCCTGCCTGCAGCAATCAGTGCTGCAGCTTTGCCTTCTGTTTCCTACTAGAAGCTGTGTACCAATGGAGACAGTGCCTGATCTGTGAGTCTTTCTTATATAGTTAGAGTAAGGCCTGATTATTGTTATATCCATATGTGTGTTCTTCCTGGGGAATTGCCTGAATCACTATTGGAACGTTTGCAAAGTCAGAGGAAAAGGTTTGCATTTATTTACAGAGGGAATATATCATCAAAGCTATTGCAGACACCGTGCAATTGTGGCTGGGGATTATTACAGACTCATGCCTAATTGCTGAGTGGGAAATTGGGAAATGTTATGCATGTTCATCCATATCTGTTATTGAACATTGCTTGTATTTTTAAACTAATGGGTTTTGTAACTTTAGAGCTAGTCATTTTTCTACTTTCCTATATTCAAACAATGGAATACTGGAGGGTCTGATAGGAGAATTGGCTGCTAAACGATTCTGTAAAACCCCCATAACCATAAATAGACGCAGAGGGCTGAGTAACTGATGACAGGCCAGTAATCCAGCCTTAGGCCAGGTCCCCGCTGGCTACTGCAGGGCCCGCTGTGGCAGATGCTGCAGGGACAAGAGCCGCCTCACAATGGGGCCAGGCCCGCTGCGAGGTGGGGCCACTACGCTGCATCGACAGAAACTCCTGCTCTCAAGAAAATGAGATCAGGAGTCGCGACGGAGCGATAGGCCACGCCCCACGACAGTTCAGCCAATGAGGGCGATCCTGCCGGATGACGTCACGGCCGCACCCCCATCACGTTACTTACCTTGAGATACGGCTTGACGGGACCTGCCTACTCATTATATAAAGGTAACCCTAGAAGGGGAGGAGCTAGATTTGCAAAAATCCCAATTTGCCTAATATATGGCACTCTTGCTTCAGCCCCATATATTACAATGGGAAGATGACAGCAAGATATAAACATTGTGCAATGATTTTCATCAGATTCATGTACTGCCCACTCTGAAAGTTCACTGGCATATTTAATGACAAAAACACAGCAGTGGTCAGATCTCATGCACAAAAATTACAACAGAAAGGAACAGATATTACAACATATACAGTGATTCCCTGGCGCACTACCAGATATTAAACCTGACAGAAGGAGGTAGTCCCATAAATCGATTGATGATATGAATGAGATCCACAGTCCACAATGTCCCGTTCTTTTAGATTGGAGACTTGTCTGGAAATACAAATGAAACAACCATTGCGCAGTACCCTATGGTCAGTGTTTCACACCCCCACCGTTGCTATCTACTTACTTAAAAATAGACAGAATTGGGCCTCAAAAGGTTTCTTTACTTCTCCTCACGGTTGGCTCCAACTGGTTCCTGCTACTGGTACACGATTTTCACTTCCAGCATCAGCAACACCATAACCGATTGGGAACAGAAAAGGGCGCCAATAGTGTGATACTAAAACATTTATTATTAAAAAATACAGGCTTAAAGACATGAACTCACATGCTAAAAAGCCCTATGTGTGTCCTACAACGTGCCGTCCGCTTCACATGCAAGGATGCCGAGGGATTGCAGGAGGAGGCTGGAATCGGCGTGGATCCCCGCTTCGTGGCCGCGACTCGGAGCGCCTGGTCCCTCCTCCGATGACGTTCCCCGCCAATCAACCTCTTCTCCCTGCACAGGGTCTGCACGTCGCTGCACGTATTGCAAGCTCCACCCTACGCGCGTTTCGTGACTCTGACGTCACTTCTTCAGGGGTAATGAAGAATCGGTTCCCAATCGGTTATGGTGTTGCTGATGCTGGAAGTGTAAATCGTGTACCAGTAGCAGGAACCAGTTGGAGCCAACCGTGAGGAGAAGTAAAGAAACCTTTTGAGGCCCAATTCTGTCTATTTTTAAGTAAGTAGATAGCAACGGTGGGGGTGTGAAACACTGACCATAGGGTACTGCGCAATGGTTGTTTCATTTGTATTTCCAGACAAGTCTCCAATCTAAAAGAACGGGACATTGTGGACTGTGGATCTCATTCATATCATCAATCGATTTATGGGACTACCTCCTTCTGTCAGGTTTAATATCTGGTAGTGCGCCAGGGAATCACTGTATATGTTGTAATATCTGTTCCTTTCTGTTGTAATTTTTGTGCATGTTATACAATCCTTGTGGATAGGTTTGTTTATTCCTGAGGCAGCCATTCCCTAATCTACCAAAATAGGTTGTGAGGAATTAATGTTAGGGTTTTTCCTATAGGGAATCCCCTTTTTCATATATAGAGCACCTTGTTATTATAATTAATATATAGGTATAGATTTTTAGGTTAGAGCGCTGATTATATGCTTTTAGTTTAATTTTTTTTCACCAGTGGTCAGATCTCCCTGAGTTAAACCTCTTAATTATCTTCCTCCTTATTCTGCTGTATAACATTTTAAGAATAAACTGTTATGCTTAGTATTACACCTGCATTCACTAAACCATGTTACTTATGCTGATTTATCATTCTAAATAGCTCAAATTAAAAGAGGGGTCGATACTCAAAGCTCTGTAAAATCATGGCTACTAACGTGACGTTATATAAATAGCGATGTCTCCAGGTAAGGGGAGCGCAGGATATTCCCAACGCTGATACATAAAATGAAAAAAATGTATACAGTGTAACCAATTTACAACTAATAGATGTGTGTAACAGTGTGTCTATTCCACTCACATATTTCCCTTAGGTGTATAGTAGATATCAAAGATGTGGAAAACCGGTGCACCGCCGAAAAACAAGCAAAAGCTGGACAGTTGACCGTTGAAAAAATATTTATGGATAAAACAGCATCGCAGTAGAGTCCTGGCAGATCCTCTAATGCGTTTCATGCCGAAGCGCTTTGTCAAAGACAAAGACAAACTGCTTTGGCATGAAACACGTTAGAGGATCCGCCAGGACCCTACTGTGATGCTGTTTTATCCATAAATATTTTTTCAACGGTCAACTGTCCAGCTTTTGCTCGTTTTTCGGTGATACACCGGTTTTCCACATCCTGGATATCTGCTGCCTATCATATACCTGGGAGCACGCCGGCTTGCTGATAGTGCTAAGTTGGACATAGCCCCGTCGGACATACACCGCATGCCGGGATTGCGGAACCCCTCACGGATCATCGCAATCTCCCCAAAGACAAGAGGAGCTCACTTCCATTAAGAAGACTTCCTAACCGCGAGTCCGTACATAACGCTATTGGTGCTTATTGCTAAGCCAGTTGTTTAGAGCTATACGGGCGGTCCGTGCTGCACTTACCCCTTTCCCTTCACCGCTGGGACTGCAGGGAGGCTATACATGTTCCCAAAGAACGTATAGCCATATCTCAGCATTCTACTTTCTTCTGAGCAACGGAACAGATAACAGGTTTACCATACAAATCCCTAAGGGCTGTTATATACAGCATGCGACCGCGAACGTGCGAACGTGCGTGCACGTGCCGCAGGCTTTTCCTGTATATAGTGCCGGGAGCTGCAGGTAATGTGTATGTGTGTATGTGTATGTATGTGTGAGTATATGTGTGTGCATGGGCTGTGTGAGTGAAAGTATGTCCTAAATAAGATTTTTTAAAGAAAAAAAAAGTTTAATAAATATATTTTTTTGTTTTGCAATCCTTGACACACACACACACACACACCCATACAAACACACATACATACATACACACACATACATACATTTGAGCGCAGGCAGTGGCGCGAAAAGATGATTTTCCTCATCTTTGCCGCTGTCTGTCGGCTCCCTCTCCCTGCTGTGCATATAGAAAGGCTGACAAACTTCAGCCAACTAAAAATCCACGTGCGCGCACGGCGCAGCACGCACCCGTCACTATAGAACGTGCCTTAGGTGTATCAGCATATCAAAGATTCTGTTTCCCTGATGGGAGCTGTAGACAGATGTTCACAGAGGTACACAATTAGAGTCTTTATAATGTGAAATTATAATAGGCTTTATTGTGCCATTTCCTTTTTATCAGGAAATCATCCAAACACAGGGGGGAACAAAGCTTCTATTCACTTGGGAGTATCTCTAGTGAAAATACCATGCAATTAATTCACAACTCCCTAAGTCAAGCGTGTCTCGCAGCCCCCAAAACATATACTGCACCGACACACTTTATTCGAGCAAATACCCGGTATGTACCTGGCAGATACCGGGAATGCGCCACTCCTCACCTCTGACAAGCCCCGTTGCGTTTGCCTTCCCAGCCTGGGTTCATGCCTGGCTGACGGGCGGCTGATCTGTTAAATGATAATGATTAGGATTTAATAGGCTGCAATGCTTCGCGTGTCTACCAGATGGCATAAATTCATGAATTGTAATGCAGTATATATATATATACTGTGCAGTATTGCAGCCAGCGGGAATAAAATGCTTCAATCCCTGCCTGGAAAATACCTCAATGCACTCGGGCAGAAAACAGTCACAAACCTCAATACACCCGAGTATACCCGAATTCGTGGGACTAGCCGAGCTCGAATAAAGTGTGTCGCCAGTGTAGCATGAAAATAAGCAGATATAAGCAGTCTCTTAATAATGAAAGTCTTATCTGTTAGCTGCTGTAGAGTAAGCTTCTCTGCTCTCCTGGAACCGCACCCGTGCGTGCACAGAAAATATCAGCATCCAGGTTTAGAAGTCTTATTTGGTGTCTTGCAATCAGCTATGCTGGGCAGAGCTCAAGACGTGTGCTGTCTCCAAAGGTCAGCTCTCAATCAGAGCTAAGGAGTCACTTCCTGTCTCAAAGGCAGGCTTTTGTAAGTAATCAGGCAGGTGGTGTTTAGTAATTAACTACCACACTGCTAGATTAAAGGCAGATTACTGAACAGGGATAAGTCCCCTGTTACATACCTCCCCTGTTTGTGGGAAGCTCGGGCTTACCACGGCCAAAGCCCATCCTTCCATTCTCATTCTAGATATCCCGCTGGGATTGGAGCCCTTTCTGCAGTTTATTTTTGTCTCCTCCCGAAGATGCTTGAGATCAGCACTCCTCAGTCGCTCGAGGAGGACTTCTTCCACGTAAAGTCTTTTTATCACGTGCGCGGTCTTGAGATTTCTGTTGCGTCGGGCACTCCTCTTTTTGTTGACAAAGTGTATGGCAACAGTTGTAGAGCAGTTAGGACTAGCCCTTAGAGTTTTCTGCTCTTGAAGTAGTCTTTCTGCAGCTTCTCCACACCACGGAGTCGCCAGTTCAGCTTCTTCAGCTAAGGATTCTTCTGGCTTTGATTCTGCACTCCTACCTCTGTTTGTTGCCTGTTGGGCAGCTGTAGGTTTGGCTAGTGCTTTCTTTGGTGGCTCAAACTTCGTAATTTTGTTTTGAAGTTGCTGGGAGTCCCCAACTCTCACTGTACCCTTGTCCTTACGGGCATTAGTTTCTGTGGGATGCTGGTGCTTGGGCAGAGCCAATACCTTTTTCCGTATTGGAGGAATCTGTATCAGAGTCTCCTTCATATTCTAGAGCTCTGTAATTTTTGTCATGAAGGTTGCCGCTGCGTCTGTTTCTCCTTGGTGTACTGACTCAAGGGAATGGAACAGTCTCTCTGTCTATCCAGCTCTTGCTCCAGTTTCTGAGCCTTCTCACGCTCCCTCTCATACAGAGTCACCTGGTATCGAAGCACCGCTTCCAATGATGCTCTGAGACATGCAGCGTGGCCTTCAGCTCCTCATACTGCTCTGTGGGGACGTACTGGGTATTCAGACGTTCCTGCAGCGCTTGTACCTCTTTAGCAGCCTGCAGTTTTTCTTCCTGTAGCGTTTGCTGCTTCTCCTCAGCATACTGGAGGAGTGTACGCAGACCTTGCAGTTGGTTCTGCAGTCGGTGCTCTGCGTCAAACTTTAACTTGCCTTCTTCCGTTAACTGAAAATTTTCTTCTTTCAGTTTTAAGTTTTCTCTTTTTAATCTTGAATTTTCTCCTTTTTCAGTCTCTGTATTCTTCAGGGCCTCTTTGCAGTCATCCTTCCATTTACGCACATCTGCTTTGAGAATGACAATCTCCTGGCGTGAGACTTCCTTCTCTAAGTTGAGGGTCTGAAGCTCCTTAAGAGAGACTTTGAGATCTGTTTCAAGATTACCAATAGTTTCTTTAGCAATGTCCAGCTCCTCAGTGAGACTGTGTGGTTCCTTTCTGGAAACTTCCAGGTCTCTGCGGCAGCTGTTGGTCTCATGATGTGAGGCATCCAGTGCTCTGCGGAGTGTCTGAACCTCTTTCTGAGATACGTCCACCTCTATCCGGACACTGTTGACCTCCTGTTGTGAGGCATTCAGCTCTATGCGAAGAGTGTGAACCTCTTGCTGGAAGACTGTCATCTGCTTCAGTGCCTCCTCATACTTCCGCTTTAGCGTAGCCACCATTTTATCAGATTGGCTCTGCTTTTCCTCCATGGCGGAAATAGTAGCCTTTGCAGTATCTAGCTCAGTCTTGAGATCCTCCAATTCGGTCTTGGCCGCAGAGTAAATTGCGAGCACAGTCTTCAGTAGCTCAGCATTATTTTTTCTCTCCCTTTCCAATTCTTCACAGAGTAGATCACAGTCATGCCTGGCAGCTTGCAGTGCATCTTCAGGGCTGGTCAAGGGATCGTCACTCACTGGCTCCGACTCCACTTCCCTGGGTTGGTTGGCCGAGGGTTCCTCACTGTTGGCACCGGACAGACACTTCTTTGGGGTACACGACTTCTGCCTTGGGCCCTCTGGATATTCGGTTACCCGCGGGACGAATTCTCCATTTTGTCTAGGCTGCAGGGCAACTCGGTCCCCCTTTTCCTCCACAGGATCTGCGGACGTGTCTGTTCCTTCTACGGTAAGTGAAGAACTGCTTTTCTTTTTCCACCTTTTTGATTTGGATGACACCGTCCCTTCAGGGATATTGGGGTCTCCATCTTCATTTGAAATTTTAGCAGCTTCATTATATACGCCAGGCTTTTCTTGCAGCTGCTTTAGCTGACAGAAATATTCGGTGATCCACTGCTCCCGCTCTGTCTCCTGCTGATCATATTCATCATCAAAGGGAGCGGTCTTTTCTGTTCGTGCCAAGTTCAGGCACCCCCACCATTCTTGGGGTGTTTTGTGGGTGTGACTCGGTTCGGGTTCCCCGTAAGAGATGTCTTCCTCTTTATTGGACTGGAAGGGCCACTCTTCTGTGGGGTAGGGTTCATTACAGGAACGCTGCATCTTGTCCTCCATTTTTAGGCTATAAGGTGTAATTTTCTTCCTGACCTCAAGAGGCGCTATTGCAGCTGTTGCCACTGTATTTGCTAGAACCCCCAATTGTGGTAGTCCTACAGATGGGCATATTTTGCTTGTAGAGGTCGTAGCTCTCACAGGCATCTCTGTAGACTTTTCTTTCTTGGTTAATTTTTTTTTCTTCAATATCAGCAGTACTGTGCATGCATTTTCTTTTATCAGGTATACAAGATGTGCAGTTGCTAGGTAAAAAAAGTCTATTTGCTATACACCATTTACTTGCTAGGTGCAATGCCTCCGCTTCAGCAACAGAATTTGGTTTTCTGCCTGAGTTCAGTAATTTTCAGTCTCATCTTTGGGTATTATGGCATTCACACTTCACACTTTGGGTGTCTGTTTTGCTCCCAAGATAATAGGCATACTTTTTTACTTGCAGAAAAAAAAACATTCTTTGCAGTGGACTCAACACTCAGCAATTGGCTTTGAAAAACCTTTTCCTTTATAGGGCAATTTTACACTCAGCATTTGTTTGCTAAAAATTCCCCTGCTTCAGCACAGTCTTGTATCAATTTTCACACTTTTCTGCATATACTCCATTCACAGCTGGTAGCCCTATGCGGTGTGGTAACCTTTATTTGTTAAATCAGTATCACTCGTGGGTCACCATCTGTATTCACTGCTTTAGCGAAACTTTTGAAAACAACAAACACCTATCCCTTTTAAGGGCTGACTCACTTCTTGAACCCTGACTATGGCTAGAAGGCAACACCCCTATTTCAATGACAATATTACGCTTTGTTATAGGTAAATAAAGTTTTAGCTGCTTCAGCAGTCTCTCTCCTCTTGGGATTGGGGCAAAGAGTCCATCTGTGGTTTTGTAAATTTCAATGCAGTGTAAGTTACAGTGGTGTGTCCCTTTAACTCTGATCTCTGCTGCATGAGGTTTTTGTTTTGTTTTTCTCAGACTGTTTGTAGGCAAAAAGCATAACAAAAATAATTCACATAAAAATCTCCGGTCCTTTTTAACTTCAAAGACACCTCTTGTCCCACTTCTGACACCATATGTAGACGGACGTTTACAGAGGTACACATTTGGAGTCTTTATAATGTGAAATTATAATAGGCTTTATTGTGCCTTTTCCTTTTTATCAGGAAATCATCCAAACACAGGGAGGAACAAAGCTTCTATTCATTTGGGAGTATCTCTACTGAAAATACCATGCAATTAATTCACAACTCCCTAAGTCAAGCGTGTCTCGCAGCCCCCAAAACATATAGCATGAAAAAAAGCAGATATAAGCAGTCTCTTAATAATGAAAGTCTTATCTGTTAGCTGCTGTAGAGTAAGCTTCTCTGCTCTCCTGGAACTGCACCCGTGCGTGCACAGAAAATATCAGCATCCAGGTTTAGAAGTCTTATTTGGTGTCTTGCAATCAGCTATGCTGGGCAGAGCTCAAGACGTGTGCTGTCTCCAAAGGTCAGCTCTCAATCAGAGCTAAGGAGTCACTTCCTGTCTCAAAGGCAGGCTTTTGTAAGCAATCTAATCAGGTAGGTGGTGTTTAGTAAGTAACTACCACACTGCTAGATTAAAGGCACATTACTGAACAGGGATAAGTCCCCTGTTACAGGAGCAATGGTGTTTCTCAAGTGTGGTTTCTTAGGGGTACTGCAGTGATCTTCAAATGGATCTCAAAAGAAAAAGGACACTCAAAATAGAGTAGTTTGTCTACAATTTTATGGTACAAATGAACACGCTAAAAGATGTGCACTCCCAGTCAGCACATAAGCAATGTGCATTGGAATACAGAGAACTGAAAGTCCGTTGCATCTCTCTTCGCCAATTACTGCCCGCTCTGAGGTTGCTTTCACGATCCTCCGTCACTTCCGGTGCCGGCTCATCTGAGGACGGGATCAGCTTGGCTGGGTTCGTTCGGCTGCCAGGATAGCTCACTCCGGTTCTCCCAGTCAGATTGTACGCATTTCGCCAGAGCATCTTCAGGAATCATGACAGTCCTTCCAGGTCTCAGTATACGTGTAACTCTACTCTAATTAGTCAATCATTACAATTTTTAATAGGTGCTAGTGCTAGTGACTGATGATTAACATACTGTAGATATGTCTATAATACTGCAGTTCATTAATACTTTGTCACTCAAAACATAGTGGCATTCCAAGGTGGTGCATAATACTGGTGCTATCATTTCAGTAACATATGAGGTATCTACGAGAAAAAAACCTCCAAGGATGAAAGTGGAGCACTGCGCAGGGCTAAAGTACAGGAACCGGCACACCAATAGTTAAAAACTACTTTATTGAGCGACTAGGGGAGACACCAACAGTGGAGCAACCACCCACTCTGACGCGTTTCAGGCTTAGCCCTTTGTCAAAGAGTATAACCACAATTACAGAAACATCAACTTATATACACAATTTACCTGATTGATCGCGTCCGTAGCCGGAAGTGACGTCAGCGGAACCAGTCGAGAGTCTCGAGAGACTTACCAGTACAACCGGAGTCTCAAGGAGACAATCAGAGTAGACCCCACAGCGCCACCTGGCTTGGAGGACGCGCCAATACAGTCATACAAAATATAACATACACAAATAATCAGCAACTCTGCAGTCTCCCACGATATCAAAGACAAGAATAACACCTGTCTAATCATGAAATAAAGATACAATACCCTAACAGATTATGTAGGGAAAGAAATAGGGGAAGGTAGGGGAAGAGAACCAATACTGAATATACACACAATACACATAATAAAATAAATATATATCTTAATAAAAAAATAGAGAAATAAAAGAAAAAGGGGAAAGAAATTGTGGTTGATAGAGAGGTGTATACCTGCAAATGAAGGTCTAATTAAAAGAATATGTTAACCATTTAACTGAATAAGTAAACATCTCTCTATATAACCAACATAGGAGTAAATACCCCATCTATACCGTCCTGGGATCAATATAAAATGTTTATATAACTTAAATTCACTCAGCTTAAGTTGTTTCATAAAAGTAATATATATTACAAATCTGGTATAAGTTTATCATGACTAGATATCAGTAATCTAAATGACCTAGAGATATAGAACATTGTATACATAGTATATATGTAGTGACAAAAAGAATAAACAAAAAATCAATACATGTCATCAAGAACCAGAAGGAAACATTAACATAATCAGCGAGGGATGAACACCATTGTCACTGAGACAGAAAATGTTTCAGTTCCCAATCGGTGTTCATCCCTCGCGGAGACATTGATCCCAAAGAATGTATCCAGAACATTTCTCTGCGGTTAAGGATATTCTCCCTATTTCCACCTCTGACAGGTGCCTTAATATATTCAAGGGCACAAAAGGAAAAATGATTAATATTGCCAGAGGGACATGCAGAGAAATGTCTTGAAACAGGGTACCTGTCATCCTTCTGTTTAATGGATCTCAGATACTCAGATATCCTTTGCTTTAGGGGGCGTATAGTTCTCCCTATGTACTTACTGCCACAGCCGCATTTCAGCATGTATACAACATAATTAGAGTTGCATGTAATCAATGATCCAATTCTTAAATTTTCCTTAGTATAAACATTTTTAATCTGCTTAAGTGGAGTTGCATACCTACACATATTGCAGTTTCCACATTTCTGGAAACCTCTAATTTTTGTAGTAACATTAATCTTGCCACAGGTCTGTTCCAAACTCGGTGATAAATAGTGTCCCAGGGTTTTGGCCCTTCGAAAGACAAATTTTGGTGGAGTTTCAATACATGTCTTAAGTTCTTCATCGAATTTAAGTACATTCCAGTGCTTTAGAATGATGTTACGAATTTGTTTAGTAGATATAAGTGTCACGGGAGACTCCTGTGGCGGGTAGGATCTCGGTGGCTGAAACAGCACGAGCGTAGTAGGGGTCACAAGCAGGGGTCCGAGGCAGGCGGCAGGTAGCGAAGTCAGGTAACAAGCTGGGGTCCGAGGCAGGCGGCAGGTAGCGAAGTCAGGTAACAAGCAGGGATCCGAGGCAGGCGGCAGGTAGCGAAGTCAGGTAACAAGCAGAGGTCGGCAACGAGGAGACAGGAACAGGACAGGGGGGGCAGGACAGGGACTGAGAACAGGGAGCAGGGACTGAGACCGGGGAGCAGGAACAAACAGGGACAAGCCAGATTACTAGCAAGGGCCTTTACTGTGAACAGACTATAATACAGGTACAGGTACATGAACAGATCAGGAATCAAAGACATGCATAAGCATTGGAGTCTGACTAGAAGCAAAGGCAAAAAACAACAGACAGGAAGCAAGCTATAAAGGACAGAGACAGGAGCAACAAGAAGACAGACAGAGGAACCCAGAGCCAACAGAAGGCAGCAGCACACCCAGTGGACAAGGAAGCTATGGCTAGGCAGGAGGTCTAGGCGACCCTGACAATAAGTAGATATAAATAAAGGTGTTGAGTCCTTAGAAAATTCATCTCTTGTTTTCATATTAGATTTTAACAATTCTTTACGATCAGCATGTAAAGCATGAGTAAATGCAGAGTCTATGTTTGATTTACTATAGCCCCTTGATAAAAATATGTTCTTAAGATCAACAGATCTATCAATAAAGGCTTATTCTGTCGAACAGACCCTGCGTAAGCGCAAAAACTGCGCCTTTGGTATGCCCTTAATTAATTAAACTGGATGTGCACTACTGGCCTGGAGAAAGGAATTACGAGAGTTAATCTTACGGTAGAGATCTGTTTGAATGTTACCATCCATATCGATATATAAACAGATATCTAAATAGTTAATATGGTGTCTGTTCGATTCAAATGTGAATTTTAGATTATATATGTTGTTATTTAGGTAGTCAATAAAGAAAACCAATTCCATATTGCTACCTTTCCAAATCAGGATCAAATCGTCAATAAAACGACGGTAGAAAATAATATTAGATCGATATGGATTGTTGTCCCCAAAAATAAATAAAGCCTCCCAGAAACCCATAAAAAGATTTGCGTATGATGGGGCGAAAGATGTGCCCATAGCAGTGCCCCGTGTTTGAAGATAGTAAGTGGAATCAAAAAGGAAATAATTGTGATGTAATAGAAATGAAATCGCCTCCATAATAAAGATGATTTGTGCTGGTGATAGTGAAGACTTATCCCAAAAAAATGTGTGTGTAGCCTGAATCCCCTGTGCATGACAGATACTGGTGTATAATGATGTAACATCTAAAGTGACCCATGTGTAATGTGTATACCAAGTGAATGTGGAAATAGTGTTGAGTAAATCAGAAGAATCCCTAAGATAAGAAGGAAGATCGTGCACAAGTGGCTGTAAAAAAGAATCCACGTACCTAGACAGACCATCTCCCAAAGATCCAATACTTGAGATAATAGGTCTACCCGGACGGCAGACAAGAGATTTGTGGACCTTTTGGGAGATGGTGAAATATAGGTACGATGGGGTGTATAACATTAAGAAATGAGGACTCATTATCATTTAAAACTCGCAATTCCTTTCCCAAGTCAATAAGGGTCAGATATTCAACAAGAAAATGTTTAGTCGGATTAGATCCAAGTTTCTGATAAGAACTCTGATCACCCAATTGTCGTGGGGCTTCCAAAATAGAGGCTTTTTTAATAATAATAATGTTCCTTTTCAGACTCTCAAATTCTATTAATTCTTCCCTGGATAGATTGTTATAGCCGGTAGAAGAACAGGTGAAACCTCTTGCCATGAGCTGTAGGTCCCTCTCTACTAACCTTTCAAAACTTTGAAGGTAAGGTCCCTTAGTAAAGGTAGGGTAGAAAATAGATTTGCTTTTAAAGGAAGGATGTTGTGTACCCACCAAAAATAGAGATGGATCTACACCGCCACAGCAGTCAGAATCTTGTGTCACCTGTTCTTGTAGTAGATCATTGAGATCCTGTAAAACTGCTTGTTCTGTAAAGGAAGAGCGACTCATAGATGGATTAGCATGACAGGTAGAAATATCTCGCATAACATTAGTATCAGTCAAAGGTATATCATCTGACTTCCTACAGAATAATTTTTTAAGGGATAATTTACTCATAAACCGTTGTACAGTAAGTCTTTGCTAGTGTCGAATAATTCAAAATTATCACTGGGGACAAAGTTCAATCCACGATTGAGGAGTGCTATGGCATCTTTTGACAAAGGAATGCCAGAGATATTGATAACAATATTTTTATCTGGGTTTAACGGGTCTTTTTCCTTTTTGAAGGGGTGCCATTTCTTCTTCGATCGTCTAGTCCTCACTCCCCGTTTTTTGGCTCATAGTCGTCATCATTAGTAGATGAATGTGCATAAGGTTTTTTGGATCTCCGTTGATCTTTAGACCTAAAAATCTCATCCCCTGATGATTCACTTTTATTCCCTTCATCACTCCTGGAAAAAGAAACTGTCTGATATTTGTTGTCACTGTCCGATATATCAGAAATACTAGAGATCTCATGGTGTCTACTCTTAAGAATTGATTTTGATGGACTTTGTTTATTCAATTGTCCACCTTTTTTATTACTGGTTTGACCTTTATTAAATGATCGATTTTGACGACAGGAGCTTTTTAGCATTGATGGTCTCTGCCAAATATATATCTGGTTTTTCTCGTAGTCACTTCGATCCCTGTTAAATTTGGTCTACTTCTTTAAAATCAAATCTTTCTCTAAGTCATTGATATTCTTTGTCATTGCTTTATCAAGGTCAGAGAAACCCTCTTCTTCCTGCAGTTTGTCTAAATTAGACTCAAGATTTGTAATAGTTATCTGTAGAGACTCTTTTTCTTGAACTTTTAGCTGCACAATGAGTTTCATTAATCTAATAGAGCAATCGTCAAGGATTTTAATCCAGTTGTCTTGGAACTCTTTTGTCTGAAACCCAAAGGAAGGCATTTTTTTAATCCTTAGTCCTCGGGGAATTCTTTTAGCTAGAATATAATTTTCAAGAGAAATGATGTCCCATCCTAATCTTGTATCCAAAGCCAAAGTTCTCTCTAAACGAGTGAAAAATATTGGTAAGTCTGTATAGTCATCAGTCGGTATAAAATCAGCTCCTTCAAAAACCTGTGCTGCTTTCTTACATCTTAACTCATTATTAGCACATTTATGTGTGTTATGTCGTTTATTAAGCTCGGTTTCATCAGGAGCCTCTATGTCAGATTCCATAGTGGTGTCTCACCCAAACAATCTCTTATTATAATTATAAACTTGAACTATATGGTGTGCCGTATAACAAAGTCCTTAAATCTTCATATTCATATTCATCTGTAAAAGGTCGTGCAACCGATGTAGAAATCAATAGTATGGCAAAAAAGGACATAAAGTCAATCCACGGTGCAGCAGAAGCGAATCACAGGTTTGACATATAACATCCAATAAATCCCATATAGACCGGATAATAACAATCTTGATCCTGGGTATATAAATCCTTATATAGCTGCTCCAATATATTGAATAGGAGTACTTTTTCTTTTATTTCTCTATTTCTTTATTAAGATATACGTTTATTTTATTATGTGTATTGTGTGTATATTCAGCATTGGCTCTCTTCCCCTACCTTCCCCTATTTCTTTCCCTACATAATCTGTTAGGGTATTGTATCTTTATTTCATGGTAATATTTCAGGTAAATTGTGTATATAAATTGATGTTTCTGTAATTGTGGTTATACTCTTTGACAAAGGGCTCAGCCTGAAACGCGTCAGAGTGGGTGGTTGCTCCACTGTTGGTGTCTCCCCTAGTCACTCAATAAAGTCGTTTTTAACTATTGGTGTGACGGTTCCTGTACTTTAGCCCTGCGCAGTGCTCCTCTTTCCTCCCTGGAGCTTTTTTTCTCGTTGATCTTCTATCAAGTTGGATGCACGCTTGGACGGAGTTCCTGTGGTTCACCTTCACTTCTTACAACAGTGAGTGTACTGTGGTATTGTCCTGCTGTATATTGACTGTGTTGCCTATATGCTCTGTGGCCTTATCTGAGTGTGGTTGGTTAAAAGGGGACACTCTACCTTTGGTATATGTGTCTCCCCAGTACCCTATAAATCCCACTCTATGATTTAAGCCTGTCAAGTTGGCGGCCACTTGCTCATGAGCCATAGGTTCTGAAAACACTTTAAGTCAGTACTCCTATTCAAGATATTGGAGCAGCTATATAAGGATTTATATACCCAGGATCAAGATTGTTATTATCCGGTCTATATGGGATTTATTGCATGTTATATGTCAAACCTGTGACTCGCTTCTGCTGCACCGTGGATGGACTTTATGTCCTTTTTTGCCATATGAGGTATCTAATTGATACATAAGACTTATATTGAAACAAATGGGTCTGCAACAATTCATTAAAATTATGTCACTATTAACATGGTGACATTCAAAAAAGGGTACAAATAGGTAACGTCTTTTAGCTTCCCTGGATTTAATAGGTATCCATAAAGATAAATACATGCAATAACAATGGTTGTTAGTTATCTTATTAGTATACGCTTAACTCCATGTCTAGTTAACACTGCCTTGTGTTAGGCTGCGGCCACGCTGCTGCTGAGCTCGCTTGTGCTTGAAAGCGGTGACGTCACCAACTCTCCAAGCATGAGTGCTCGGCCATCCTGCAATACTTTGAGAGAAGGAGCGGGGAGCGTGGCTATTGAGGGAGGAGGCGTGTAATTGGCTTTATCAGTCGGGGGAGGGTGTGTGTGTACCTTACCAGCCTTTCCCTCCAATCCCTCCTCCGGCGAATCTCCACACTGATTGGCTACAGAACGGTCATGTGACCATTCTCAGCGCTTGGAAATCAAATTTCCAAGTGTCTCTCCAAGTGCTGAGTTTTGGAGAGTGTGCGTGCATGTGCACAAGTGCACGCGCACCGCACGAGGATGGACGTACACATTTGATATTGGTGGCAAGTGCCAATCACGCTCAGCAGCAGCATGGCTGCAGCCTTAGCTTTAAATGGTATGACATGGCATTAAGCATGTCTTACCAAAGATGTTGTTACTACTCTCAGGTTCCTGAGTAGGAGTTTAAGAAGCGACTCGGCGGCCATGTTAGGGTTGGCGTTAGGCTTGCACATGCTCAGCATGCACGCGACAGCCATTTCAGGAGCGCAGGGACTGCCCACAGTTGCGCAGGCTCAGTGGAGAGTAGCGGCGGCCATTACATACTCACGCATGCGGAGTGCAGATCGCACACGCGGCCCCAATGTTAAAGAGGGCCATGGAGGACTAAAGCCCCCAGAGTGCTTAGGGGCAGGTATGACACCTGATGCCACGGCAGCCAATAGGGCTTACAGCTTCCCCTGAAGGGAAAGATACATTTGTTGCGCTCAGGACAGGAAGAAGTCAGTTGGTGCTGGGATAAGGTAGGGGAAGGTAATGTGTGTAGGGAGCAAGTGGCTCCTACACTAGGCCAGGTTACCCCCCTAGGCCCCAGCTAGGCCCAACTCACCATTAATATTGTGGCTGCTCTAGGGAAGGCCCCTGCAGTTAGGGATCTTGCCCTGTTAGCAGTCAGCTTAGTCAGGGACAAAGCTGCAGTGCTGCCTGCTTTGACAAGAAGGGTCAGTGTTTGAAGGGAATCATTCTCTGCAGTAGCAGAGACAGAGACTGTCTGGGTGGTGAGGTCCACCAGAGGGAGACCATCCTGTTTGGAGGAGGACGCCATCGCTGAGGCTTCGGCGCTGGACACAGACGGGTCCTCTTCCGTTGTTCCGTGGTACCCAGGTGCGGGAGCCCCGGGCAGGTACAGTCACCAAGTGCACCAGCATTACCGGTACCACACAGGCACTGATCACACCTAAGAGGTGGGATACGGAACTCTTGAAACTATTGAGACCCCTGGGAGTAAGGTGTGGGGTACAAAGCCCTGCGAGGTGACTGGGTAGTTGTGCCATTAGTCTTATAGAGTGACACCCTGTTGATGAGATGTAATTGTTATATTGTTATGATTATGCAGTACACTGGTTTATATATACACCTTTGGTGTATTGGTTACTGCAGGGGGGCGCAAACTTTTTTCCCTGCGCCCCCCTGACGGCTGTCCCCTCGCTCCCGCGCCCCCCCCAACCCCAACTTACCCGCGCTCCGGCGTAATGACGTCACGTTGCCATAGCAACGTGACGTCACATGACCTCGCAGCGTCATTTTGACGCCGCGTTGCCATGGCGACGCCGGGAGGAAGCCGCCGGAGCCACGGGTAAGTATGGTTTACAGAGGCCCTGCAGCTCCCCCGGCACTTAATTTAAGTGCCTTCGGGAAGCGCGCGGGGCCTCTGTAAACCCCGCGCCCCCCGTCGGCAGTCTCGCGCCCCCCCTGGGGGTCGCGCCCCACAGATTGCGCACCGCTGGGTTACTGTATGTGGGTCCTGTGTCAGGGTCAGCCATGTTTTGTCCCATCGCAGTACCTAATGGACGTTAGTGATAATGACATGAAAATTATATGCAAAGGAGGAGTTATCATAACATTGCATACCCACAAAAGTCTGTTAAGGGTAACGTGGGAACATAATGTTACGTTACAGTTAAAGTTGATGTTACTTCTGTCCAGATACTGAAATAGGGCTTTTGCAGTAACGCCACATAATTTAAATAATGTAGCATTATTTCTCGCCATTGTATACCTCTCCTTTCTGTCTCGACTTCACCAAAAGCCCCATATATCGGGGCTGGATAAGAATAACGCCATGACTGGCATAATATCACGTTATAGTTACTGTAACGTAAGGCTACAGTACGTGATATTAGGCTTATGCAAAGGGTCGGCCTTAGGGCAAGTCAAGCAAGGCACTCGCCTTGGGCCCCGCACCTCGGAGGGCCCCCATGCTCCCTCCTCTTCCTCCTCCTGTCAGCGCTGGGATCCAAATTCAGCCCGACTGAAGAAAGGAGAGCTGGAGGAGGGAGCTGGGGAGTCCCCGAACCGGCGCATGACCAAACCGCCGCTCACCCCAAGGTATGACGGGGGGTGGTGTCTGTAGCTGGGGAAGGGGAGAGGTGTCTGGAGCTGGGGGAGGTCTTACTTTTTCCGGAGCAGCTTTCCTTCTGCAGTTTCCCATTTCCATTGTGACACGCCACGTTCTGACATGGCAAAGTGATAAAAACGCACCGCCGTGACCTCATAACACCATAGGTGGAAGGCCGCGCAGCCGGCATGCCGCCTCAGGCCCCGCCAAAGGTAATGGTGGTTTGGTAGATGGTGCTTCACCAGTAAGTGCTCTATCGTATAAGAACAATATATTCAGAGAATAGTCCCAATGTCCATAATAACTGTATAATAACAGATATCACCCAAGTGAGATTAAGGGACCTAGTGGTGCCCACCTGGTTCCACAGAGATTGGTCACCTGGTAAGTAATAACCTACCCATAGGGTTTAGATCAATTAAACAGCAAACACTGAAAAGGTAAACACAGAGGGGCTGCTGCCCTTTACCCGATAGTGAAATCCAGACAGGGAAAAACTCTGCAGCGTGCAATCCTCAATGGTAAAGCAGGATATGTAGAAGGAAAGGAGCACAGCATCCGCATCAGTGGATCAAAAATAGATAGGGCAACCCCAGATGTTTCCTACACCTTCATTGCTAAGCTGATTGTGCAATAAACACAATTTTACTACACTGGAGTTGCCCTATCTTTTTTTGATCCACTGATGCGGATGCTGTGCTCCTTTCCTTCTACATATACCGCCAAATGTAAGGCCGGTTTGGACCTTATTTTTGCATATAATTATTTTTAAGGATACCATCTTAGCGCAGGGAACATACGTTTGTTCCGGTTTCAGGAAGCCATACATTATGAGTCCTGATTAAACAGAGCTTTATGGATGTAGCCCCAAAATGCATGCAGAACCTGATACCCTCCTTTGTATGCGCTTATTCTATAACCCCTAAAGCAGCCAATTAGACTGTTTTTGGCCGTAATTGAAGTTGATCGGCTGCTTCGGCTGGTATAGAATAAGCCCCTTAGTGTCCTATATATATATTTTTAGCTGGTCCTTTGACATGCAATAAATTGGACTACATACCGAAGTTTGATAAACTCAGAGTTTTCAACATGATTTACAAATATAGATTTTTTTTTTTTAGAACATTACTCATAAACTTAACCTGAAACATATGACTTTTTCAGTTCACTTTGGTCCGCCGTGTTGCACCTTCAAACTGTGCATGAAAAGTTTAATTAGATTTTTTTAAATCCTTTCTTTCTCTTTTGCTTGATATTTTTATATTTTCAGTTCTAATGCATAATCATATTCCATTGACCTGTCCTCAAAACAGGACAGACATGTAAAAAAATAAGCTCTGAAGAACCAAATGTCTTTAATCCAGTGCAAATGGAGAATTGTTGATTGTTACACATATTAGTTTCTGTTTTGGAATACGTTAGCAAACAGACGTTATTATTTTCAAATCTTGGACCAACATTCTGTTTGTTAGATATGGACATGTTAATATTTGGCCACTCCGAAATATACAAGACAATATGCCAGTGCAATATCAAGATGATTTACCAAACACATTTTGTACAATTGATTGTGCCAAGATTAATATACAAGACTTAAAGGTGCAAACATAATCTGATTTTTTTTTCTAGTATAGTGCTGAGAAGGTAGCGCAATGTATAGTATTTTCTTCTATTTTTAGAATATGAATTAAATTATATTTTCAAGCTGAGCATAACAGAGTATTCCTGATAAACTGAAAGAGTTCACCAGTATACATGCAGCACTTATCATCTGAGATCTGACTCCAAAAGACTGTTCATGGTCCCAAGACTCAACAAAGTACCCGGCTGCTCCTCCTTCTCTTACCGTGCACCCCAAAACTGGAACAATTTACCAGAGACGCTCACATCCACCACCAATTTAAGTTCTTTCAAATCTAAGGCTGTCTCACATTTTAATCTGATCTGTAACTGTTTCATACGCCCATAATATATATATATTTTCTTTAACTGTGCATGCAATTTCTTGTATATAATGTATACCCTGTTCATTTATGTAACTGTATTTGTAACCATGTATTATTTGTCTTAACTCTGTGTCCAGGACATACTTGAAAACAAGAAGTAACTCTCAATGTATTACATCCTGGTAAAACATTTTATAAATAAATACGATAAGTATATTAATATTCTGTTGATATGCATTTCTTTATTTACTATATAAAAACACAACAGGCCCCACTGATATCTATCTAAATTACCTTCAAATAAACGTATACATGTACTGTACATGCTAATTCCATTCACATCACATTTTCAGCACGTTATCTTTGCACTGTGCACTTAAGGATCTCAAAGTGATGCAGTTGCCACTAAAAAAGGCTAATTTATACTAATGTGTCTTCTGCCATAAGTTACTTTAATAGGCTGTAAGGTATTTTCCGTACCAGGAGGTATATTATGGCAGAAGATTGCTTAGTAAATACTGAGCTTTATCCTTTATAATGCAGACACAAAATGTCACACTAACCTTTAGCACTCACGGAATTAATTAAACACTTGCCAGTTCTGGATCTATTGTTGACACTTCATTGAATGACAAGCAAGTGCTCAGCGCATTTATGTTGGAGAAGCCTTTGCAATGCTGCTTAGGAGGAAAGTGCACTAATTATAAATACAGTGGCATCAGTAATTACTAGATCCATACATTTTGTATGCAGGGTGTGGGCACAGGATTGGAAGAAAATGTACCCAACGTGCATTATACATGGATGAACACTTTTATTGGAAATGTGACCTCATGATGTCACACATGATTGAAATACACAATGTATGCCAGAATACCATTCTGACTTCGGATGGGCGCTTTCACTGGTGTTTTTGTATTACATCGTTTGCCATAACGTGAATTGTTTTATAAAAATACAAATATAGAATCGTAACCTGGCGTGTGTGTATATATAAAGTCCAATAAAGGATATATAATATAATAGTGTGAGTGAAGTCCTAGTTCTTGCAAACTTGATTGGTTAGAAGATGAGAAATGGACTCAAAATCACAGTTCACAGAGCAAACAGTCCTCTTCACAGTGTGATGTTACCCTGTAGATATGAGACATGAAGCAGGGAAAAAGACATTGCGCAGTATTGTTTTACAGCCAAATGCACCCTTATTCTTTGAACTTAGTAAATTGCCTACTTACTAGAAGTAGGTAGGTCGCATACAGGGGAGAGAAACTGTGCTTGGAGCCTTCCGGGTCCAAGGAGCTTTCGTACAGCCCTTGAGTCCCCAAAAGGGCTACACATTACCCACAAACATATGATGCATGGGCAGAAGGGATGTTGTAGCCATGGCTAGAAACTTCTCCCAACTCTGGTCAGCTGCTTAATGCTGATGTGTTGCTGAATACTGTCCTGCTCCTCTTCTTACACAGAAAACTAGTGATTAGCACAGTGCGCTAATATTTATCAGCGCACTGCCACTAGGCAGTTGAGGGAGCAGGGTGAAGCTACCATCCACACCAGCAATATATCTGCTCCTTCCGCACAGGGGACAGAGGGAGATAGGGCTGTTCGGGCAGCCAGAGGTTGGTTCGCAATGCCTACCAATGGACTAGAGACAGGTCGTATGTGGTATGCAACTTTAGCATATAAAACAAACACCTAAATGTAACCTAATGGTGTCAAACCAACTGGAACTAAATTGGCTTATATACTGCTATATTATATGTGATGGTATGCCAGCACACACAGGTAATCTAACAGTGTTTAACCCCACTGGAACTGAATTGACTGGTATGGAGTACAGACAGGTCAGATGGTGGGTATGCCGACCTAGAGTACTATTTACCACACTCACACAGGTAATCTAACAGTGTTTACCCAACTGGAATTGACTGGTACAGTTTAGATGATGAAATACCATTCTAATGTACTAAATACTATATACCCAACATACACATGTAAACCAACTGGAACTGAATTTATTGGTACACTTGTACAGAATAGAGACAGGTCATGTGGTGCTATGTACACCTAGTATGCTGTATACCCAACATACACAGGTAATCTAACAGTGTTAACCCAACTGGGTCTGAATTGACTGGGACAAATTGAGTAGGGAAGGGTCAAATGGTGATTGACCCCTGATGTAGATGGCATGCTACGAAACATGTAAAGTCCAGAGCTCCATAGCAGGACGTGTTTCACCCCCCCCCCCCCACCTTACATTTATCTGTATTAATCCTCATCTGACATTTAGCTGCCCAAGCTTCCAGTTTATCAAGGTCCTTCTGTAGAGAAATTACATCCTGCTCTGTGTATCTTACATCATTTATTGTCATCAGCAAAGATAGAGGCTTCGTCCTCAATGACAGCCACAAGGTCAGTAATAAACAATTTAAAAAGCAGTGACACTAATACTGAAACATGAATCACTCAATTTACAACTTTAGCCCAATCTGAAAGGTTCTGTTCCACCAACTCAAGTGCAAATATTTTAACTCATACCAATTTCCTTTATTTTTAAAACATAACCTCTTTTGCGGTAGCATATCAAAAGCCTTTGCAACATTTAAGTAGACCACATCAACAGCATTGCCTTGGTTTAAATTCCTATTTACCTAATTAATAGAATTATTTTAGCATGACCTCCCAACCCCCCAAATTCATACAAACCCCCTCACCAACAAAATACATACAACCCTCCCCACCCCCCAAATATATTAAAAACAAACTCCTCCCAAATACATACAAAATAAAATTCAATTATTGTCCTTTCTCCATTTATTTCAATTGTACGTTTATAAAAATGAAATATTAATTATTATTGTTGAGGTATGCATGGATATACATTATTGTACATCCACTTTATACCACCATTATTAAATGATATACCATATTCGTTCACACAAACATATCACTAAAAACCATAATAAAGTTTATCATGTGTTTCAGACATTTTTATGATCCACAATATATATATATATATATATACATTTGTATGACACATGTAACTTTTTGTAATTAAAAGGTTAAGTTCTGTACTGTACTGTTCTATACATTGCTTTTGGAAGGTCTTCAATATCGTAGCGTTATTCCCGTTGTTTGGTAAACGGCTCATTACCATATGATTTGCATATGCGTAAGCAAAACGTCCGTTAAAATGTGTCGCTCAGCTATTTTTCAGGTGAATGCGATAACATCATAATGCTAAGCCCCTTTGGGTATACACTTTACATACAGTATATCGATACGTAAAAATGGCGATAACGTAAAGCTAGAAAATTAATGCAGTTCTGTGGATCTACCCCTAAGTGCCTTGAACATATTTATGAGTATAGGTGTCTTTGACCAAGACCTGAAACCTACACGCTTGTGGGTCCTGAACTCTGAACAGAGGAGGAGGATTATTGGTGTGAGTCACTGAGTGGCATTATCCTGCTATATGTATTATGGTATCTTTCAAATGTGGAATTTGTAACAAATAGAACACATTTTTTTTGCTAAAATTGATATTGATGGCACTGGCTTAGTTGCTGATTGTTCCAAGGCCAGTTTTTAAACGCTGCTGCGCGACTGCAAATAATGGGAGATATTAAAGAAAATAGTACATTGTGTTGTGTTTCTATACAACAAAAAACAAAACATAAAGGGAGCCGAGAGCTACTTCCAATATGACAAAAATACACAGTGGAATACTTATATATCTCTTGAAAAAAGGGTCATTTAGTTTAACCCTTTGGCCAAATCATTATAAGCATTACAGGAAGAATGATCTGCATTGGATCTGTCACAAACAGCTGCATGAAAAGACCTGTACATATGGAATTGGGGAGGGGCGAGCTTAAAACCTTGGGAGTAGGGGCCACTAACCTCCACACACACATATACCCAGTAAGCTCATATAAACCCCAAAAATTACCACAATATATATATGTATATAAGTGTCAAAAGGAGTGCTACTGAGCGTGGCACTGTATACTACAAAAAAAAAAACACAAAGGGAGCCCAGAGCTTCTTCCAATATGACAAAAATACACAGTGAAATACCTATATATCTCTTGAAAAAAGGGTAATTTAGTTTAACCCAGCTGGTCTCAGCTGTTTTGGAGGTTAGTGGCCCCTCCTCCCCAGGTTTTAAGCTCGCCCCTCCCCACTTTCCATCTGTATATGTCTTTTCATGCAGCTGTTTGTGACAGATCCAAAGCAGATCATTCTTCCTGTAATTATACAAGTAAAAACACACAGATGCACGTCGCTACACCAGACCAACAAACATAAAAGCATAGACACACAACCTGGTGCAAGGGGGAAAGAAGAACCATAGAAGAAAATTATTTATTTATTTATTATTAAAATTTTGTTATTTTCCATATAGTAGTGTGACCCTTTTGTTTGAGTGTCCTATACCAGGATTTGGCTATACATTGCCTTATATTTCTAGTGACATCACCTATTGTGTCACCTTCCTTGAGTGCAATTATAGGGGGCTGCTATAATCTTTTGATTATTTGTGTGTTCTTCTATTATACAAGTAAATAAGAATTTTAATCAGTTAGTGTTAGGACCTGCGATATTAAGGTCATGCCGTGAAGCGGCTGGCAGGCTTATATAATGCTTTAGGCCAAAGGGTTAAACTAAATGACATTTTTTTCAAGAGATATGTTCTCTGAAAAATTTCACTGTGTATTTTTGTCATATTGGAAATAGCTCTGGGCTCCCTTTGTGTTTAGTGTTTTGTAGTATACAGGGCCACGATCAGTAGCACTCCTTTTGACACACACACACACACACACACACACACACACACACACACACACACACACACACACACACACACACACACACATATATATATATATATATATATATTCTTCCTGTAATTATACAGGTAAATAAGAATTTTAATCAGTGTTAGGACCTGTGATATTATGGTCATGACTTGAAGTGGCTTGCAGGCTTATAATGCTTTGGCCAAAGGGTTAAACTAAATTACCCTTTTTCCAAGAGATATATAGGTATTTCACTGTGTATTTTTTCCCATTCAATATGTGCATCAATACAATCTGCACACTGACAAGTGATTAGCTAAGCTGCAGATCGATCCGTTCTCCTGTAATCGATCGCTTGCTCCGGGTTATTTAATTCAGTTCTTGCACAACATTCTGGGCAATGTAGTCCTGGAATATGATTGAATGGGCAGTTATGAGTCAATTGGTGCACTGCTAGAGAGAGGGCGGGGCTCAAGAGCCAGAGCCTATCAGGGAAAGGGGGCTTTTACTTTAGAAATGCTTCCTACATTAGAAACATTAAAAATGTCTTTAAAACATTTTTTTTAATGCTACAAGTATTTTATCATAGTAAAGAACTGATTTATTAAAAAAAAAAAAAAAAAACATGTAGGATATTTATTTATTTATTTATAAAATGTTTTACCAGGAAGTAATACATTGAGAGTTACCTCTCGTTTTCAAGTATGTCCTGGACATAGTTAATATGACAAATAATACATGGTTACAAATACAGTTACATAAATGAACAGGGTATACATTATATACAATACATTGCATGCACAGTTAGAGAAGATGTATATTATAGGCATATGTAACAGTTACAGACCAGATTAAAATGTGAGACAGCCTTGTTTTGAAAGAACTTAAACTGGTGGTGGATGTGAGAGTCTCCGGTAAGTTGTTCCAGTTTTGGGGTGCACGGTAAGAGAAGGAGGAGCGGCCGGATACTTTGTTGAGCCTTGGGACCATGAACAGTCTTTTGGAGACAGATCTCAGATGATAAGTGCTGCATGTGGTAGGGGTGAGGAGCTTGATATTGATTGAACTGCTGCTTTAATGTAACTATATATTTGTAACAATGTATTATTTGTCATCATAACTATGCCCAGGATATACACGTACTTGAAAACGAGAAGTAACTCTCAATGCATTACTTCCTGGTAAATCATTTTATAAGTAAATAAAATAATTAATGCCAAATTACTAGTTAACGGAACTCAGATATGTGGAAATATCGGACTACCACCAAAATATGTAGATATGTTTTATCACCAACCCCAAGCAGGCATTAGACCTATCTTGCCTGTGTATATAATGGGTTGGACACTATATACAGGCAATACAAGCCACTGCATAACTATATACAGTAGACAAGAAAAGACTAGCTCACCTGAAATACTGTAGGTGATACTAATACATAATATGAATATATGGCTGGCCATTTGGAATATAGTACTAAAGGGTTAACATTTGCACATATTAATGTTATGCTCTTAGTGTTTTATTTAAACGGTGCTTATGTTGTATGTTAACCCTGTTGGTGCCTGCAGGCATTCATTTGCATTGCATTGGTAGCCTCAGGCATCAGTGGAGTTTAATAATTTTCTGCCATAACATAGCCCTATGGTAGAAATGTGTGATATTTCCCTCCCCTCCATAATTGCAAGTGCTGATTAATGAGTTAATGCCATTTTCATGTGGGCCAATGGTGAATATCGTAACGAATTTATGAATAAACTATTTTTTAGTAAATATGGCAGTAGTTAAAAAAAAAAATATTGCTGCAATCCCATTTCCTAATCATGTCAAATGTTAATGCAGCAATATAAACCTTCAGTGAATTAGCCGTCATGTTTTATAAGGTGGAACTAATGAGGAATAGAGAAAGTTGTGCACTGCGTGATATAATAGGTGGGAAAAAGTGATACGGGAAGGTGATGAAATCTAAAGAAAGCGCGCTCCCAGCCTACCCAGACCCGCGATCGGGTGTCCCGCTTCATCTGCCTCCTGCAGCACATCTCGCGGGCTGGCAAATGCCAGCGTTCCATCTAGGGGCGCACGCGGATCACACTCAGCACTAAATGCCGTCCCCGCTGGTCCCACCTCCAGACAACGCTCGCGCGGTGACGTCACGCAGCGCGCACCCACCATGCACGGCACGTGCGCAGAAGCTTCCTCGCTCCTCTACCTAACTGGTACACCTTTGTTGATATGCTCCAGCCAACCACAGCCAGGCTGCATGTTCATTGGCCTGCCTTGCTTTACACTGGCGACACACTTTATCGCAGTGCGGCCAGATCCGCAAGCCGGGAGATTTCCCGGCTTGCTAGTGGCCGCCCCTCGGCGTGCCGCGCGTCATAGACGCGCGGTCACGCGTCTTCGGGAGCCTGCGCCCCCTGCACGCGCGTCCAGGGCTCCCCGAGGGAGCCCTGGTGTCCCGCGATCGTGGGACAGCGGCAGGGGGTTCCGGGGGACCCGGCGGACCCGGCAGCGGTAGGGAGAGCGCCCCGATCGGAGGGCGCTCTTCCGCTGCTTCGGCGCGCGCCCGTCACACTCGGGCGCGCGCCAGGCTACTGCTGCGGCACAGAACGGGCAAATGCTCGAATAAACTGTGCCGCAGCAGTATATGCTCAGCCTGCCCTCTGGCACATTGGCTGAGCATAATCTCTTGCTTGTGCGCTGTGTTCACTACAGTCCTAGCCTCCTGTCTGACCTTTGCCTAATCTTGTCCTGTTATGCCTGACCTTGCTTGCTTTTTGGATTCCGCACCTGACCTCAGCTTTCCCACGATGATCCGCACCTCTCCAATCCCTACCTTGGCTAAAGTACCTGCAACGATCTGTGCCTCTCCAATCCAGACCTCGGCAAGTATCACTGACCATCCTGACCTCTCCTACCCCGAACTGGCTACCTCGACCAATCTACACTCCAGACGCCACCTCGCGGCTGGGGGTTGGCCTTTTATCAGATTCCCACCTTGGCCTCGCGGTCACGCCTTATTTGTGGTGAGAGCATTATTACGCAAAGCATCATTACACAAAGCAGCATCTCTACCCCTCAAGTACCCGCAATCGTGCCCGAGGTGAGGGGGGGGTACGGACACAAAGGGAGCCCTAGCTAAATCCTCCCCTTGGTAAAATCCCCAACGTCCTCACTTGGGACACGACTAAATATAACTATGTACAGAAGTTATATAATGAAAATGCACAACACTATTATATAATAAAAATTTGCAACAACCACGTACTATCTCTAGATCAGATTGCACATTTCAGTGAACATCACAATGACAGACTGCACTCTGCCGCGAGCCCACTGCTGAGCCTCATAATGGGGTGCCCCAATTTGGTCATAGGTTACCCGATTTGGAGGGTACCTTACTCTTTGACTCCGGCGAAGCTGTTCTTCTGCAACTCCCTCGGGGGAGTAATAAACACAGTCCTGAGGCTCAGCCTCTTCCCTTGAGGGGAGAAATGTCTCTGAACAGTCTCTGTTAGGCACAAAGCACGGGCTCTGTGCATCCAAAGGCGGGCCTGTTGGTGCCACCTTAGTAGGCATTGGCCTACAGGGCCCTTTACCCGTGGCTCCTCCGGGAGGTGCCCCTTCTGTGGAGTAGTCCCTTTGAGAGGGTCCTTCCATAGGATCTTCAGGGGTTTCAGAGTGGGTCTCGTTATTGACAGTCTCTTGACCCACCTCTGATAAGTCGGACTCACCGTTGAGCGGTGTGGCCAGTATCTCTGTCTCTTCGTCTCCCATTTGTGGAATGGGGAGAAGATGATTACGGTGCCATACCTTTACCCGGCCTTCAGTGTCTTTGATGCGATAGACCGGGAGGCCAGGCATCTGAGACTCTATTTCATATACCCCGTCTCTCCATCGGTCAGCTAATTTGTGTTTTCCTGGGACGCCCAGATTTCTAAGTAACACAGCGTCCCCAGGACGAAGTTCCCGATATTTGACCTTATGATCGTATCGTCTTTTATTGCCAGCGTTCAACTTAGCTGTAGCCTTCTCAGCCTGTTGATAGGCATGCTGTAAACTGTCTTTAAGTCTTTGCACGTATTTGAAATGGGTAGCATTGTGTATCCCATCCGTCGAAACTCTAAGACATACGTCCACTGGCAGTCTCGCCTCTCGCCCAAACATGAGGAAGTAAGGGGAGAATCCCGTTGACTCGTGCCTGGTGCAATTGTACGCATGCACCAGGGCCTCCACGTGTCGACTCCATTCAGTTTTCTGAGCACTCTGTAGTGTTCCGAGCATGTCCAGTAAGGTTCAATTAAAACGCCCGGGCAGTGCATCTCCTTCGGGGTGATACGGGGTCGTTCGTGACTTGGTGATGTTCAGCAGTTTGAGTAGTTCCCTGATCAAGGTGCTCTCAAAGTCCCGCCCTTGGTCGGAGTAAAGGCGGTTGGGGAGACCATAGTGCACGAAGTACTTCTCCCATAATATTTTTGCAACTGTGATGGTTTTCTGATCTTTCGTGGGGAAGGCCTGGGCATATCGGGTGTAGTGGTCCGTGATGACCAGCACGTTGCATATTCCCCGGCTATCAGGCTCAATGCACAGAAAGTCCATACACACAAGATCCATGGGGCCAGAACTTTTTAGATGGCCCATGGGGGCTGCTCGGGTAGGCAGGGTCTTGCGCTGTATACACCTAGTACAGCGGCGACAGTGACGCTCAACGGCCTCTCGCATCTTGGGCCAGAAAAAGCAATCTCTGACCAGCCCAAAGGTCTTGTCTATACCAAGATGTCCATGATCATCATGTAGGGACTTCAACACCAGGTATTGTAAGTTCTTAGGGAGGACTAGTTGTTGCCTATCCGGGTGGTTGTAGTATTGCACCACCCGATAGAGTAAGCAATTGTCTATTTCGAATTTGTCCCATTCCCGCATGAGCAAGGCCACCAAATCATTGGGCGCGCGTTTCAGAAGGGCTGGGTTCTTCTTTTCAACGGCTCGCCTGATGATACTAACGACCGGGTCTCGTATTTGGTAGTCTACCAGATCCTTCCACCGTAACACCTTGTCATGCGTGATGTTCATCCCTTTTGGGTCTCAGTAGGCGGCTGGGACAGCCTGCAACCGGCATCCCAATGAATCGGCCACTCGTAATTCTGAAAAGGCCACTTGGTCGTTGACGATGGCGGCCATGCTACACATAGCTCGCACTCCGGGTCCTGGGAGTTCCTCCCATTCCTCATCATCTGGAATAGCACTTAACCCGGGTCGTCTGGATAGAGCTTCAGCCCCTATATTCAAAGGTCCCGGCTTATACTTCATGGAGAACCTGTAGTTGCTTAGGGCGGCCAGCCAGCGGTGTCCGGCGGCATCCAATTTGGCCGAGGTATTGACGTATGTGAGGGGATTGTTATCCGTCCTTACCTCGAAGGTAACACCGTACAGGTAATCGTGGAGCTTCTCGGTGATAGCCCACTTGAGAGCCAGGAACTCCAACTTGTGGACGGGGTATCTCTGTTCACTGGGCGTCAAGCTGCGGCTGATGTAGGCTACAGGCCGAAGACCCTCAGGGTGCTTCTGGTGCAGGACGGCACCCAGTCCATTGAGACTGGCATCCACATGCAGAACGTATAGTTGTTCGGGATCAGCATACGCAAGCACCGGCGCTTCGGTCAGACACTTTTTCAATTTCAGGAAGACCTGCTCACACTCAGACGTCCATTTATCACCAAACGGTTGGCGTGCCGATACAGCCTTCCTTCCGGTCTCTGAGGGGTATATCTTCAACAGATTGTTCAGGGGTTTAGCTCTACTAGAGTACCCTTCCACGAAGCGACGGTAATACCCACAGAATCCCAGGAAGGATCGCAGCTCCGTGACATTCTCGGGACGAGGCCAGTTCACTACTGCTTCTACCTTGGCGGGGTCGGTGGCGATCCCTTGGGCGGACACGATGTGTCCCACGTAGGTCACTGAGGTATGGCAAAACCGGCACTTGTCTAGGGACAATTTCAACCCTTCGTTCCCCAGACGGTCTATCACTTTAAGTAACCGCTCTTCCTGCTCTTCCAGAGTTCTTCCGAAGACGATGATGTCATCCAGGTATACAAGACACTCCCGCGGGCTCATGTCCCCGATAGTCTTCTCCATCAGCCGTTGGAAAGTAGCAGGCGCCCCACATATACCTTGGGGCATACGTGTAAATTGGTAGAATCCCAAGGGGCAGACGAAAGCTGTTTTCTCCTGATCTTCCGCATTCATAGGTACCTGATAGTACCCGGATCAGAGGTCGAGCACGCTGAACCATTGACTGTTAGGAATGTGAGCACACAACGTCTCAGGCGGAGCTCACGGCTCTCTCCTTACACTGCTCAGACCCTTCCACTACAACCACGCAAGCCCCCTTCAGCTTCATCACTTACCCCTCGGCATGGTGGGACGCTCCACGAGGTTCTTCCTCCTCGCTCTGCGCCACAGCCGTCGGCGCGGAATCGCCGCCCCGCACGCACCCCACATTGCTTCCTCTCATGCACACGTTGGACTTACAGTGCACACACAAAAGCCCTTGAACTTATCCCCACTCAGGCTCCGCCCCCAAACACCGCATGGTTACAATCTGGCTCTTGCTGAGTGTCACCTGAGCTCTAAGAACAGCAGCCAATGCACTGAAGCTCCCTGGGCTCCTCCAGGCACGCCCCCTCTCCTGGTTGGCTGTTCCAGCTTTATATACCCTCTCTGTTCTGTGCTTCCTCGCTCGTCATAGTTTTTGTATGGGTGTTTCACAGTGCTTGTTCTTTGATTCTCTCGGTTTAGACGCGGCTTGGCAGACTACCCCCTTTGGCTCTCGACTTCGGATTGTTCCTGTTTAAGTACCTTCTGGCTCCCTTCGACCTCGGCACTCATCTCGATTCCTCCATACATCTCCTACCCCTGATCTCGGCAACGGCAACGACCATTCTTCTGGGAAAACGGTATCGGCAAGTATTCTCGCAATACACCCCATCTGGCCTGGCACCATCTAATACCACAACCCGGACACGTCCCTCGCTCTGTCGGTGTGTGTATTCATACCTGCCACCTCAGTTCTAGGGACAGGTCTGGTCTGCGGGCTACTCCGGCGTAACATTGACTTCCATTCAGCGCATTCAGAATCTCTTCAATGCGAGGGAGGTTGTACTAATCCGGTACCGTATGATTGTTCAGAGTTCTATAGTCGACACACAGTCGTACGGATCCGTTCTTTTTACGCACAACCACTATGGGTGACGCGTAGGGGCCCCGAGACTCCGTCAAAATCCCGGCATCTTCCATATCGTGAATGACGTTCCTCACATCGTCCACATCCCGCGGGGCGATGTGACAAGAGCGTTCTCGGAACGGGGTGGCATCACTCAGTCGAATGCACCCCACATCCATCTCACTCGTGGAGAACACCTGTCGTCGTTGATTCAACTGGGTTGCCAGCCGCTCCATCCACTGGGTGGACAGCGTCGACTCACCGAAGTTGAAGTCCAGCTTGACTAACCACTCATCCACGGCCGCCGACTTCACCTGAGGCGTGGTTTCTACAGGTCTGACCGGATATATGCAACCTAATTTCTGGTTGGCATCAAATTCCATCGGGAAGGGGGAGAGATTCTGTACATACACATGGGTTCGTAGAGGGATCTTAGTCGCCCACTTCCTCACTTCGGGTAGTATCCTATACCCTCTCCGAACTTCTTCTTCTTCCGGTGTACTCTCCAGAGAGAACAGCTGATCGCTCTCATCTCGCTCGGGATAACGACACCAGACGGCCATTCTTTGCACTCCCCCTGGTAATATGGTCGTCAGTCCGCGTTGACAGTTGTATAGATCCCCGTGATGCTCCAGGGCATATACCCATTCGCACTCCTCTCGTAGGACCGTATCTAGGAGGGAGGTGGCTAGCGGCAATTCGTTAGTCTCTTTCAGATATGCTCGGACCACTGCTTGCACTATGTCGGTGTTGGTACCCAGGATGATGGGATAATTGTACGGATCCTGGTGCTCCAGACATACCAGCGCCGCTACAAGCATGGAGTGGGTCTTGCCGGTGTTCAGTTGGGATATTTCCATTTGAACTCTTACAATCCAATCGATGGGATAGTCTTCATTACTTAACCCCCGTACTCTCACATGATCGGCCGCTCCCAAGGGGCAGTGTCTGAGGTGCCGGTCATAGAACGGGCGGTATATGATGGTCACTTGTGACCCTGTGTCCAGTAGAGCCGATGCATAGATCCTTTCTATTAACACCCGCACGATAGCGGCGGGGCCTACTTGGCTATAAGCTTCCCGGTTGGAGGTGTCATCTCCGGCGTCGGCCTCCGCAGGGGCCTCGGTGGTTCCCGGAGGGGTCTCCACGTCCAACCCGGCAGTTTGTATTCAGCACACCATCGACCGGGCTGGGGGCCTTCTGTCGGGAGGTTTTTCCCCGGGGGGTCATCCCTTTCTGGACAGTCCTGGGAGAGGTGGCCCTTCTTACCGCAGGTATAGCAATTGAGTTCTCTTCGTTCAGGAGGACCCCTGTACGGAGAAGATGATTCCCTTGCTGGTCTAGATGTGGGGACCGAGGCCTTGGTGGTGGCCTCATCGTCCTGAATCGGGGTTTTCTTGGTCTTTGCCGCAGCAGTCCGTGAAGGTTCACTTGTGGAGGGCTCCTTAGTCTTCTTGGAAGTGTGCAAATGGGCATAGGCTTCATGTTTTTTTATCTCATCCATTAGCTTTTCCCAGGAAGGGGGGTCACCCTGCATCATGGAGCACTTTATCATGATTACGATATGGTGGTCAGGTATCGCTCCTCTCAGAAATTGAGCTCAACAGTATTCATCCACTTGGGTGGTCGTAATACTTTTCCTTTTTCGCATTTCCCATAAGACTGCTCGAATCCGCTGTAAGAAGTCAGATAGCTCCTCTCCGTCTTTCTGGCAAAGATCATAGTACCGTTTCATCAATTGCCCTATGTCCTCAGTTCGTCCATAAGCCCGCACAAGAGTCTCTAGCATTTGATGTGCGGTGATGTCCGCATGTTGATCTTTAGCCATCTGTATGGTGGTGGATGCGGGAGGGCGCAGGCATTCCATTATGCGTTGCCGCTTCACCAACTCAGAGCACGTCCATTCTTCTAGAACCTGAGAAGTGTATTCTCTCCAGACGTCAAACGCTTCTTCACCCGGTGGGGTCGGCTTGGTTCCTGAAAAGATTTTTAGCTTGCAATACTGTTGCGAAATCTGAGCTTCGGATCGGGACGGCCCCAATTCTAGGAGGGCCTGAGCTAGCATTCGGATTTCAACCTCAGGTTTAGAGGACGAGTTGCCCATACTTAATGGTGGGCTGTAGTCGGCGTGTGAGGCCCTCTCGGCCCCGCGATCACTTTCAGAGGGGGAAGGCGATGTGTGCATTGCAACCTCTTGTAAATTTGTGCGGGAGCTGCCGGGTTCTGATTTTATGGGCAGTTCAGGATAGACAACAATACAGCAAGACCCGGTGGACGTCGTGAGCCACAAGCTGGACGGACCCTGATCTTCAGTTATATCTTGCCCTATACTCACTAACACGGAGCAATACTCCCGATTCGCATCCTTACGTCGCTCTAACACTCTTATTTTGGCAGCATCCCGGATATGTGGGTGTTGCCTCAAGGCCAGTTGTATGGATGAAGACGGCGTATCAACAGGAACCCGGCTCACCGCGAGCGTGTGGAGCGGCGGCACTTGTAGCTCCACGGCCCAATCACACACTTCTGAGCGTGAGGGGGACGGTAATGGTGGTGACATTTTGAGAGAAAAAAAATGGAACAGGGCACCCCAGGTCTAAGATCTCAGCAGAGCCTCCAAATGTAACGGGTATTCCCCCACCCAATCGCAGATTATAGTGTGGGTGCGGAGAACATACAGTGTTACCTGCGTGTGGTGCTTAACCTGTTCGCTCACAGGAGGGCTGAGCTTCCGCCAAGGGAAACCTGGGGCATTTATGATACTATGAGTAACCACTTACTCGGTTCAGCGCCTCCACCTGCGATGGGTCCTAGCAGAGCAGGAATTGTTCCTCGCAGGACATCATACAATAACCATATACACGTATGTGAGATAACCAAATACCTTTTACTTTGGAGCATGAGAAACACATATATCATCACACTGAATATAACAGGTGTCCCTCTCTAGAGAAGACACTACCCACTGCGTCTCACACAACGCTAACGCTATCTTGCGCCACGGCGGACGCCAACACTTTATGCGCCATGGCGGACGCTAACACTTTACATGCCACGGCGGACGCTAACACTTTATGCGCCACGGCGGACGCTAACACTTCCACAGAATGATCCCACCCCGTGTCCAGTAACCCCAACCCAATGTCTCGCACTCCCAAGTCATATACAAGTGTGTGTGTGTGTAACTGCGCAGCCACTATGTCTGGTGATAGGCCTTGTTGGTGCACATGAGGTTATGGGTTACCTGCCGAGCACTCCAGTGCTTGGACCTGCAGCGGACTTCACAAAGGATCAAGGCGAACTCCCGCACGATATCCGTGATCCACCGCAGGATGATCCATCAGAGGCGATCTCTCTCTGATAATAGTCCAGCTCTCTCCCAGCCAGACACACAATCTTCGTTGCACTATATAACAAATAGCTAATGGGGCAGAGTCCCTAACCTAGGGCCTGTCCCTACAACACTCCACTAGGGTGACTCAGGGCTATCTGGGGCCTAGGGGAATTGCTGGCCTAGTGCAGGGAGTCACTGACTCCTGCACCCTACCTCCATCCCCTAGCTGCTCCGCTCACCAACTCCCAACGTGCAGACAACCCGCGAAAAGTATCTATTTGCTCCTGCAGGGAGTCACTGTGCCCTATTGGCTCCCTGGCATCACGTGGGGCGCGCAGAGGCTCATGGGACTCGTAGTCCCCGCCTAGAGCCTTCCCTGGTAGGCTAGGGCTTCGCGGGCTTTTCTTCCTCCCTCTCCTGCGCCTGCGCAATCTCTCCCTGGGGCTCGCAACCTTCACGCTACTTCTCCCTGGTAGGCTAGTCTTCCTTGCGCATGCGCGAGTATGCGGGCAATCGCGGCGCCCTCACCGCCCGGCTCCGGTGATGCGATCGCGGCCTTAGCAACCGGCCGCACGCGTCCCCGGCAACCCCCGAGCCGGAGCCTGACTGCCCTGAGACTCGGCAGTACCCGCAATCGCGCCCGAGGTGAGGGGGGGGTACGGACACAAAGGGAGCCCTAGCTACACATATATATCTCTAAATGTCTGTGAATATACTTTAATTGAATACATACTTACTGTGAATACATTTAATGTAGCCATGTATTGTATTTAGTATAACTCTGTGGCTAGGACATACTGGAAAACGAGAGGTAACTCTCAATATATTATTTCCTGGTAAAACATGTATAAATAAATAAAAATAGAGTAACATGCAGAGTATGCAGCAAAGTAAGTACCACAAACATTTACCATACCCTAGTTAAGGGAAAGGGCTATTCGTGAAACTGTATATCTAAGGTATAGTCAAGCTAAGTCTTCCAACAGATACCAAACCTATACAACATTAGAGGTTAAACCTCAGAAGAATCAGATTAGATGTATCAACAAATTTGGAAACTACAAATGGCTATACAATTTTGGGGACTATTTTATCTCGGGATAGGTATTTAAACATGGCAGTGAGAGCATCCCCAGAGATGCTAGCTAGACACTCACCTAATTTGAGAGATGTATTAGTGCATAGTCACTTTGAATCAGAAATCACGCATGGTACTTGGTTGGATAAGAAAAGCAGAATTGCAAGATGTTATAAATGTGGTAGCTGTCAGGCATGCCAATATATTGAAACAACTAGAGACTTTCTCGACCCTCAAAGAAACGTTAGGCATATAATCAAAAGTTTTATCAATTGTAAAAGTACTGGTATAATTTATTTGCTTAAGTGTAAAAAGGTTTACTGTATATAGGAAAAACTAAAACAGAATTGAGAAGGGATTTGGAGCATAAGAATTACATTTTGAACAGAGTGGAAAAACCTGTGTTGCTAAACACTTTTACACTGTTTATGGTGGTGACACTCAGCGCCACCAACAGAAATCATGGGGCCCA
This sequence comes from Ascaphus truei, assembly GCF_040206685.1. NCBI lineage: Eukaryota > Metazoa > Chordata > Amphibia > Anura > Ascaphidae > Ascaphus > Ascaphus truei. Next base: position 57,308,254 of record NC_134487.1, on the reverse strand, counting down.
GGGCAAATGAAAGGAGCAGCCCCCTCAAACCCCCCCACAACCCATAGCGCACCTACCATGAAAAAAAAATTAACGCGCAACTTTTACTTAACTGTTTTCTTCTTATTGTAATACGGGGAAAAAAATTACAATGCAATCTATAAAATTACACCCCCACCCCACCAATACATATATAGGTCCAACCCCACACATCAATAAGATAATGAATAACATTTGCCAAACACTTCACTACACACGTTGGACACCACTCATCTCACCCTTGCAGATCGGACACCTCTGCGAATGCGAATGGGCAGTGTGTGTGTGTGTGTGTGTGTGTGTGTGTGTGTGTGTGTGTGTGTGTGTGTGTGTGTGTGTGTGTGTGTGTGTGTGTGTGTGTGTGTGTGTGTGTGTGTGTGTGATGAACTCACTAATCTAGAAGAAAAAAAAGAGGGGGGATTCCGCTGTCTCCCGTGTGAAGCTTGAGAGTCAGATCTGGAAGAAAGCAGTATAGGTTATTTCGGTGTAGGTATAGGACAGTTAAGATATATAGGGCAAATAAGATATCCAGATCCAGAGTGTGAGACAGAGAGAGCGAGACAGGGTGACAGAGAGATGGAGGCAGGGTGACAGAGAGAGGGAGGCAGGGTGACAGAGAGTGGGAGGCAGGGTGACAGAGAGAGGGAGGCAGGGTGACAGAGAGAGGGAGACAGGGTGACAGAGAGATGGAGACAGGGTGACAGAGTGAGACAGGGTGGGTGGGTAGGTGACTGACTGGAGACAGGGGGGGAGACCAGAGGAGACCAGGGGAGACATGGGGGGCCAGGGGAGGCTGTGGGGGGCAAGAGGAAGTCCAGGGGAGGCCGTGGGGGTCAGAGGAGGCCCAGGGGAGGTCACGGGGGGAGCAGGGGAGATCGTGGGGGGACCAGGGGAGGGCATGGGGGGACATGGGGAGTGCGTGGGGGGACCAGAGGAGACCAGGGGAGGCCGTGGGGACCAGGAGAGGCCGTGGGGGACCACTGGAGGCTGTGGGGGGACCAGGGGAGGCCGTGGGAGGACCAGAGGAGGCTGTGGGGGGGACCAGGGGAGGCCAGAGGAGACCAGTGAGGGGGCCAGAGGAGACCAGTGAGGGGGCCAGAGGAGACCAGTGAGGGGCCAGAGGAGACCAGTGGGGGGCCATCAGGGGAGGCCAGAGGAGACCAGTGAAGGGGCCAGAGGAGACCAGTGGGGGGCTAGAGGAGACCAGTGGGGGGGCCAGAGGAGACCAGTGAGGGGCAAGAGGAGACCAGTGGGGGGGCATCAGAGGAGGCCAAAGGAGACCAGTGAAGGGGCCAGAGGAGACCAGTGGGGGGCTAGAGGAGACCAGTGGGGGGGGCAGAGGAGACCAGTGGGGGGCCAGAGGAGACCAGTGGGGTGAATCCGGGGAGGCCCAGGGGAGGTCGTGGGGGGAGCAGAGGAGGTCATGGGGGGGACCAGGGGATGGCGTGGGGGGACATGGGGAGGGCATGGAGGAAATGGGGAGGGCGTGGGGGGGCCAGAGGAGACCAGGGGAGGCCCTGGGGGCACCAGGGGAGGCCGTGGGGGGACCACTGGAGGCCGTGGGGGGGCCACTGGAGGCCGTGGGGGGACCAGGGGAGGCCGTGGGAGGACCAAGGCAGGCTGTGGGGGGGACCAGGGGAGGCCGTGGGGGGGCCAGAGGAGACCAGTGAGTGGGCCAGAGGAGACCAGTGAGGGGGCCAGAGGAGACCAGTGGAGGGGGCACAGGGGAGGCCAGAGGAGACGAGTGAAGGGGCTAGAGGAGACCAGTGGGGGGTTAGAGGAGACCAGGGGGGGGTCCAGAGGAGACCAGTGAGGGGCCAGAGGAGACCAGTGGGGGGGGCATCAGGGGAGGCCAGAGGAGACCAGTGAAGGGGCCAGAGGAGACCAGTGGGGGGGCTAGAGTAGACCAGTGGGGGGGCTAGAGGAGACCAGTGGGGGGGCCAGAGGAGACCAGTGGGGGGGTAGGAGAAGAAAAGTGGGGTGAATCAGGGGAGGCCGTGGGGGGGCAAGAGGAGACCAGTGGGGGGGCCAGAAGAGACCAGTGGGGAGACATGGGGAGAGGCATGGGAGGACATGGGACATTGCTCTGTGCTGGATAGAAGAAATGGCGGCTTCACAGCTTAGAGCCTGGCTGCGAGCCAAAAAAATATATCCTGGCAAAGTGCCAGCCAATCAGGTTGGGGGGGAGGGGGGTTTCCGGCAGGGGAATTGTGGGGATCGTCAGCGGGTACAATCTGGTTTGCAGGGGCGAGAAGAAAGCCGGATTTGCCAGCACTGCGCACAGGGGTGGTTTTTTTTTTGAGACTTCATTTTTTAATTTTTTTTAGATGGGCACTGTTGGGCCCCTTTGACTCACGGGGCCCGGGATGCCAGTGCCTTCTGCCCCCCTCTGTTGGCACCCCTGGTCACACCAAACTTCTAAAATGCATAGGTATTTAAAATGCATAGGTATTTAAAATGCATAGGTATTTAAAATGCATAGGTATTGAACAAGTTAAATTAAGCATAAGAAAAGGTGATCTGAATAAAACCCTTTTACAGTGAAAAAAGCAGATGGATTTAATTACTGGATAGTGTTATCCTCTATGGACTTAATGAAGAAATTTGGTATGCTTTCTTTTTATGAAGGCAATTCTCTGTACTACTGGGTATCTGTTTTTTTTATTTTGTTTAATGTTATTGTTTAATTATGTATTTTGTGGGGAGATATTTATTGTGCACTTTTTTATTATTATTATTATTATTATTATTATACTAATTTAGAGGAAGGTGTATGTAATGATATATAAGAGGGGGCAAAACTGTTATTTGCTGTGGGACCCCTGTACTTAACATAAATTCCTACCTGATCGAAGTGTTGCAACTGGTAAAGTGCTATACTTGTAGGATGGAGATATGGACTTTGTCATTGTGACGATATGGGCATTGAGGTTCATATAATAATAAAGGTGAAGCCCAACCATCGCCCTATTGTCTGGTTGAATATACAGGGTTGCCCTGTATATACATCCAATTGTAAATATATTATGTGAATGTATGTGTAAACCTTTATATTCTGTGTAATGTAACTGCAAGCATATAAATGTGTTTTAAAGCATAGCCAAGGTCTCTGGACATCCAGGGCTGAGAAACCCTTTTTTCAGACCATATGTCTGGAGAAAGAGCTATTGCTGAGACTGGTGGGGGAGGGTTGTGTACACAAGCCTGGGGAACTGTGACTCTGAGAGCAGGGATATTACTCAAGTCAAACTGAGTCATCAATCTCCATAGGGGGTATCCAGGACCCTGAGGTTTTAAGACCCAACTGACTCAGTTCTCAGTGGTCAGTCTTGCCCTGATTGGCCTATGTTGCTCGCTATGCGATTGGCCCATGAAGCATCTGTGCTGTGATTGGTCCCACACGCAGCATCCACTCTGTGATTGGTGAGCACCCTTTGTCCATGATTTCCTATGGAGACATGAATCTAGAAAAGGTGCGGCCGATCTCCGTTCCACAGGTCATTCCTGGACTGGTGGGGCGATGGACTAAATGGGGTTCTCTGAGGTTGTGCCAGAGACACCCATGTCGAGGCTGAGTGCCTTTCTGAAGTGGGTGATTTAAACTTGCCTGCTTGCATCTTGCAGCCAGTGCTGCCTGGAGTTCCCAATCCCGCACAGGAGTGGAAGCTGTGCCGGGTAAGCCATTTCAGTGGCACCGGGCACCTAGGGCTGCTTGAATTCCCCCTGTATTCCCTGTTTTGTGTGAGTATAGCTCTGTTGGTGATATTGTGTTGTATCTGTTGGGCCGGACTAAAAAAACACCCGTTTATTTGATCTCTGTGTCCTGTCTGGTGGTTGTTCCCGGGAAAGAGTCCTGGTCTCCCGTGACAGTGATTATAACTGACAGCACATATAATGGTAAGTAATGCATTTGGGATGATGTGAACACCATTGATGCAAGCTGCTAGAGTCCGCCGTAGATTTTGATTATAATTGAACAGCTTGAGGAGTGCTGATTTATATAAGAACCAGGAGATGCCGCCTGGAACCAGTCTGCAAGCTGGAAGTTTATACCCACTGTAGCAAAAGTGCATTTGTGGCTCAGGAGGTGAGAGTACCTGAGGAGGAGATGAGTGATTCACCCAGCAGCTTGAAGGAGAAAGCTATGGTTGGAAATGGGCTCAAAACTCTGCCGAAACATGCAATTATTGCTACCACTTACCTGAATATGGGTGAATATTGTGAATAAAGTGGAGGTCACATGATCAGCTGAAATATGTTCTCAATACCACTAGAGTGATATTATTCTATGATTATCTTCCATTTTCTTCATCTAAGCAATATTGTCATTCTCTTCAACCCTATCAGGTCTGAGTGGATATTACTTTTTGCATTTGAACTGCATAAATATTGCATTGGGGATATATGTGAACTGTGATTATGGCAAAGAGTTGCAGGGATTTTTTATGATTGTCTTCTGAACATTTACATAGTAATGAATGTGTTATTTCTTTGTGCATTTCTACCATTGGGATGCTGTTTCTTAACATGTTTATTCGTTCATGTATTGTTTCTTTTTTATTTATCCTAATAGGATGAGCAGTGTATATTTAAATGACTCCTATTTGCATATTTCCCAGGTATCTCAGATGTGCTCCTTTTTGTGCACAGGTGTCGTTCAAGGGTTTCTCTCTTTCCCCCTCCCCCTCCCTCTCCCACATCTTACTTCCACCCCCCCCCCTGCCCCTCCCCCTCCATTTGCAGACGGTGGTATTGCATGCACTCGAATGAAGGTAGGCGAATGTCACTCTTAAAGCCAAGTCTCGAATTTCCTCGAGTAGCTGTGAAGAAACGTCACATTTGAATGTCAGCGTGAAATACGCCCATCTCTAGTGCCCATTAGGTGTTTTTTCCATGGGTATGTTATTTTTACACAATTGCAGGTCACCACTTGGGGGATTATGGGTCAAAGTTTCATGGCTACAAAACTGTACCAGATTTATCAACAAAAATGGTCCCTGGATACAATAGGATTTTTGGGAGAGTTTGATAAAAGTGGAGCAATTCTAGAGCACAAACAGTGCTCTAATAAGTGAATTATAAAAACATCCATTGATTATACTAGCATTTTATTTCTTTGATACATATTGTGCCGTTTGTTGTCCGAGAACTGCACCACGTTTGCCATGATACACGCGTCCCGTACGAGGTCCTGCCTGAGAAAATGGAGATGTCTTTTCGACCTCCTCCATTTTTGTCAGCAGCTTGTTCTTGTGGCTCAGACATATTCCAAATTTTGTTTCCTGGAGTAACATAAGAATACAGGTCAAGTTCTGTTTGGCTGTTTATAACGGACGCACGCACGGTTCTTTGTAGGTTAACGTCTAAACTGACTGTTTTAAAACCATACAGACGTACCACAGTAACTGAAAACCACCCAAAATAACACAAATATCTGCAGAATATATGTTATAATGAGTGTTAAACCACCCGGTCTTTTCAAATACATTCAGCTTTGCAATTATGATCATCGTGCCATGAACTATGCAATTTCTTAAATATAAATTCTTAATAATTTGGTTCCATGTCACAGGTTCTACACAGAACTTCTTATCTGGAAATCTGCAAAAACATCTCATTATCTTACACATTCAATTTTAACTATGAATTCTGTCATTGCACCAAGAGAAGAACAAAAGCCTCTGTGTACCCTCCAACACATAGGTAAATGTTGACATATGACAGACAGGGCGCTCGAGTTATAAGGCTAAATCATAAAGGTTATACAGAAAGCACCGCAAAGAAGAATTCAGATTAAAAAATGTCATGTATTAATAATCCAAACATTTACAAGCTGCTGAGGGACTGTAGCGTTGGTAACACACGGCGCCTTGTGAAATGTTATCATTAAAACATGACAGTCTGTGTTTGTCATTTTTCTTCTTTAATTTCACACAATTTCATTAATGCTGATGGGGGGGAAAAAATAAGTAAAGGGTGCTGTGCATAAATGATTTTAGAATAAAATATCAAAAGCGTAAACCTTTCTGTTTAAAGGTCCATATTACCACATTTATTCTGTATGTAATCTCAACGTTGTGGTACTTGATCAGACACGTAGATAATGTCGCCAATGTTTTCAGAAAATAGAACTGCTACTATCATACATAGTGAAACATATCAACACCCGTAACACTAGTAAAAGATAACAAGAAATATCTTTGTTTGTTATTAAATCACTTGGGCAATAGCAATGTCCATCTCCATTTAATGGGGTCTATGTATTCAGGCAATTGTGGTACAAAGGATCCAGGGCAGGAAGGGAGCGATGTCATCAGGAACACCCAGAAGAAAACACATAAAATATCATAGTGCAGTAGGTTAAATAAAATGTGATTGTCAATAGAATAACTTGGCTCTTATAGATGACCTACTTACGAAAAGTAAGATAAAAAACAGCAAGTGGTTTAAAGATGGTTCTTGGAAACTTCAGCTTGTAGTGGCAGGTGGATATGACCGCAGCACGCAACAGTGAACACTGATAACAGGCTGGATGGTGTATTCACGAAGATCTCAGCTCCCAGTCAGATACACGCAATCATACAGGAATAGAGGGAAACCATAGTGTTTACCAGATAACACCAAACTTTATAGATAAAAGGTATAAGACGTACTCACAATGTGATATACGAACACGATCACATAAGATTTTACTTGAGGCAGTAGGTATGGTAAATTGGCAGATGTAAAACTCCAGTCCCTTCAAGATCCCTCCTCGAGGGTGCCCCCTCGTCCGGTCGCAGATGGGGAGCGTCTGTCGTCACGTCCGGGCCTAGCGGTGACGACTTCCGGTTGGAGCGGATGAGTGAAGGGATGATGGGATCGCCGCACCGACACTGTGCCTCCGGGGATGGAACAGCTAGCCAGACTGCAATTCAGCTGTGCTGCTACTCTGCTAACTCGGCTCAACGCGTTTCGCTGTGTACCACAGCTTCCTCAGGAGCAATAATTACAATTGTGGTACAAAATCTGGGCATTTTTATCCTGCACCTATGTATGAAAGTATTATTCCCTGTCTACACCAGCTTGCGACTTGGTGAGTGTCAGAAGGAGGAGACGGAGAGGAGTCACAGGGAGCACGTATCATAATGAAATGTATCACATTTTGAGTCACTGTGCACCATTCTTTTCCTCCTTTTATCAAAACAAAATGTGCCGTATCGGTAGTGGCGCAAGTGTAAAGTTCTGCATAGTTGTTGTAAGAAACTGTTCCTTCATATGCCGGAGCTCTGCTCCAAAAAATGAAGCCGTGTATCAAAACCTACTTTTCCCTATGTTGATGCATATACCCCAATGCTTTTTAAATCAGCAATAGAGATGTCAGGGCAGGGGCTCTCAACTGCTAAAGTGCTGCTGTCGGTTATTTCCCAATGGCGTTTTACTTTTTTCAGAGAACCTTTCTTATTGGAAATTAGTTTGGCATTCACTTGGAAAAGTAAGCAATAATCCAGTGACGTTTTCATTGCTCCAGAAGAACTTTACTCTTTAACAAAGTTCATACCATTTTACATGATTAGCATTTTAAAAGGTTATAAAACAACTATATATTATACATTCTAATATAATTTAAATGAATTCATGATATTACCTGTTTGTTGTCAATATCGGGGGCCTGGGTCTTGTCAGATCTTATGTGAAATCCTACTTTTGCAAAATCCAAACCTACTCAAGATATATTTTAGAAAATAGGGGGGTTGTTCATTAAAATCCCATTTAAGTCAATGGGAGTTTCTGTGCAATAGTGCCTCAGTCTAAACTCTCACAGATTAATGAATCCCCCCCCCCCACCCACTCCCCAGTACACAAAATAAATGTTTCTACCATTGTTTTGTCAGCAAGAATAAGGTGATCTGGCAAATGATGACAAGCTCACCAAGCTGTATGCTGATACTATAAATGTGTATGTCAATGCTTAAATCACACAAGCACAAGAGAAACATTTCCTCTGAGAAATTGTGTCTATATTAATTCTATTTTTCTGGATGATAATGTCAAGCCATACACGTCTCTTCAATCAAGTGAAGAATCAAACATGACATTTGATTTATTTGTGCCACGGGGAAATATTATTGTACATAAGTAATGTACTGACTATCAACTTGCTGACTTTGACTCTCTGCATCTTACCACTGACTGGTTTACAGTTATTGAAAACAGAAAAAAGCCACAGGACAATCTCTTCTCAAGAAACTGGCAAAACAAGTTTATGTTTTATGAGGATGTATCAATACAATAATGACCTACAACGAGTATTTCTCCAGACTGATGGTACCTATCAATAATAGAGAGACATACTGTAGAAAGTTGCTCTACTTACAGTGTATGCACTAGTCTCCAACAAGCTGGATGGGAGTAAAGCAAACTTTAGGTATGATATGATTAATACAGCTGAACCCCGTTATAACGCGGTCCTTGGAGTCCACCCGTTCCAACCGCATTATATCCGGGAACACGATTAAAAAAAATTTAAAAGGCCACTGCGATCAGAGATTCCACGTCCACAGGAGGGGGAGGGCTGGGATAACTCTACCAGCTCTCCTTGAGCCTGGCGTCGCAGCGGCAGCCCCACATCAGCACTTACCCATGCAGTGCAGGAGACTGTGTGCTGTGCAGGAGAGCTGGTAAGTCTGTGAGAGGGGGGAGTGGGGGAGGATCTCACGCAGCCTGTGCCAGGATGTCATCTGTCTGTGTGTGTCCCAGCCAGGAACCAGCTCCCTTCTCAGCTCCCCCCCAGCGGAGGTACAGTATGTGTGTGTGTGGTGATGTTCAAGGGGTTGTGATGTGCAGGCTGGGGGGGTGATATGCAGGCTGGGGTTGATGTGATGGGCAGGAGGGATGGGATGTGATGGGAGAGGGGGGTGATGTGCAGGAAGGGGGGATGGGATGAATGTGCAGGGGAGTATTGTGTGTGTCCATCCATCCGTCTGTTAGCAATAAAGCTTTTAAAAAATGTTTTTTTCAATTTTGCTTTTAAAAAACGGGCGCCACGCTCACACAGCGTTATAAGTGGATCCGCGTTTAAGCGGATCGTGCTATAACGGGGTTGAGCTGTACCATAGCATCCAACTAGCATCAAACCCACCACGCCCCACCACCTCCCCCGAATCAAAAATCACACTGGTCTTCTCTTCCTCTTCTCCTAGGTGGATATTTGAACTGGGGCGCTCCCTTGAATGTGCGGCTAGAAGATGTTTCAACGCCTTAGATGTATTAAATAATTAAAAGATGTAAAAAATTGTATTGTCGTGTAAAAGAGTATAAAAAATGTATACTGGCCCTTGTTGTTGATTTTTGGCTGCTGCTTGACCTTGAAGAAGGGAACCCCGAGTCCTTCTTAGCGTTGCAATAGAAGTATGGAGATGGTCAGCGCAAACTCATGGACCTCACGGTGTTGATGGAACAGAGTGGAGTTGAATAAAAAATGGAATAAAAGATAATAAAACACAGTATTAGTGCATACATCCACATGTGTGGGGAACGAGGGGGGGGGAGGGGAGGATGGGGAAAGGGGGAGTAAAGGGTGGGGTGATAGTGGATTGCCACTAGATATATAATAAATGAAACGTGAGCAATTAGTTTCAATGACTCACACGGGCTTGTGTGAGACTTCACCCTCAACGCTGACTGTGGTTGGTAAATGTAAACTCCTATAGCGGAGTGACAATAAACAAAAACTCACACGGCCTAATGCGAGTTCATTCCCCCAGTGGGTGATGTCAGCCTGCTTAGGTGATGTAGGTACTTCTCAGCAAACAGTCCCCAGTGGGTGTGGTGTGTGAGTGGCTCTTTCCCCGTCCCCATAGACCAAAGTATACAAAACCAGAATTAGCAAAATAAACAGGTCTTTAATGGTAACAGTTTAAAACATGAAACATGGAACATGAAACATGGAAACAAGCATAAATATACACAGTGAAAATACAAAGTAAAAAATGAACACACTCACACTAAAAGCAACTCTTGTTACCCAGCTTCAGCCGCAAGGTTTGATCCGGCGAAATCTCTTCCTCCGTTGGTGTTCTCACTGGCGCGTCCGGCAGTGGAACCGGAAGGGAGGATCTACACCGGATGTCCTGCGGTTGGCTGGGTCCCTCTCTCAATGGGCTCCGGCAGGGAACAACGCGTTTCGCAGTAAGCTTCATCAGGTTCCTTCCTCTTCTCCTCCCAGGCATTTTGCCTTTGAAGGAGCAAGATTTTCTTCCTCCATCTTCCTCTTTGGCGGACGTTCCCCTCCTTCCAATATCTCCATACCCTCTTCCGTAATTTGCTGATTAAGGCCTTCCACATCAGAACACATGGCCCTCAGTCCGGGGGTTCCCTCGCCTTCTCCTTGCATCAGGTCAGGCTCCTCCCCCTCTCCTGTGTCCGGCTCCGCCTCCTCCACTGTTGCTTCCCCCCATGCCTGGCCCTCGTTCTGGAGAGCATTCTCAGCTGAAACCACGGGCATTTCCTCCATACACTCAGACAGATCTGAATCTGGCAGCTCCTGCTCAGCTGCTGCTTCACCCCTCATTAAGGTCTCATCAGTGGGAGCCTCAGCAGCTGGTTCCACCGGCGTCGCCTGTCTGCTTTCAACTCCATGCAGCATATCATACTCGCTCTCCGTATTAACCCATCCATCTGGGCGCTCTGCAATCTCCCTTCTCCTCACAGCCTGTGCATATGACTTCTTTTTTGCACAAAATCTAGCCATGTGCCCTGTTTCTTGACACAAGTCACATCTAGATGGCTCCTGGCACTGTGCAGCGTGGTGTCCCTCCTTTCTGCATTTGCGGCAAACAACTACATCTTGTTTAGTACAGCCCTCCTGTGTGTGCCCATACTCCATGCACTTCCTGCAATATTGCGGCTAGCTCCGGTAATACAAATACCCCCGATTTCCTCCAATGTTAAAGGTCCCTGGGGGGTGCATGACTCCCCCCACTCCATCTGGGGACATCCTCAGCTTACACCAATATCTGGTCTTTCCATTATAAATGCCCAGCCGGCTTTTCAGTCTCTGTCCTTCCTTGACACTCTCACAGTACCGTGACAGGAACCATGTTAAAAATGGTTTTTGAAGCAAAAAGTGGCACTGTGTGCTCATTTGCATGTCATTTCCCAGAATCCCTTGCTGCAGTGGAAGTGCTGTGTGCTGGGAGATAATGGGGAAAGGCGGGGTTGCAGACCTGCCTAAGACATGCAAATGAAAAGAGATTTAAATAGGGCACTAATGCTATGCTATGCGATATATATATATATATATATATATATATATATATATATATATATATATATATATATATATCAAAACAAACAAAGAATGAAGTAGCACCTCTAGATAAAACCAATTAATGTAGTGAACCGGTCAAGCTAATCATGAAAGGGTGCTTGGAGGGGTGGCTAATGGGAGACTAATACACAAAGATAAAGACTAAAAAATGTAGAGCAATATGAACTAAATCACAGCTAATTTTGGATAAAAAAACCTATTTATGGATAAAAAATATATAAAACTTTAATGTCACAAGATATAAAAATAGTGAAAAAGTAAAAAATGAAAAAATAAAAAAGGGTAAGGAAAAAACCTTAAAGATAAAATAGTCCTGTTCCAATGATAACAGCACCAGGTTCTTGCAGCCCGTTTCAAAGGGATCACCAGTCCCTAACCATATCTGAAAAAAAGAAAAAGAAAAAACAGGCGCAAACCTAGTGCATTAACATAATAAAATTTGTATTTCAAGGAACATAAAATCTATCAAATGCCCACTCACAAGGTTTAAAACGATAAATAGCAGGTATGAGATAGGCTCTCATGTGCCGTCAGCTTGATCCTCTCGATGTAGCTCCAGATAGTGGCGTCCTCACGTGACTCCCCTCGTGTAGCCGATGAACCGGTGAACCGGAAGCGGAAACTCGTAATCAATGTTCGGCGGGGAAGAGACCCTCTAGACCTCCAAGGTCCTCCAGGGGAACTGAGGAAGTCATCATCGATGACGAAACGCGTAGGGCGTGACTAATTTGGAACCGCCATTTGCCCACGAACACTGAGGCCAGCTGTCAGTAGAGACTCTATCCTTTCCTTGTTTCACACGGCTCCAAGAGGACTTTGGAGGTCTAGAGGGTCTCTTCCCCGCTGTTTTAAACCTTGTGAGTGGGCATTTGATAGATTTTATGTTCCTTGAAATACAAATTTTATTATGTTAATGCACTAGGTTTGCGCCTGTTTTTTCTTTTTCTTTTTTATATATATATATATATATATTATGGCAATGTATATTTATTATATGGCAAAATGAGTATTTGACATTTTCATAATATGTCACCTTTAAATGACCCCATTCTATTCTAATTACTTGCAATATGTGATGTATCTTTGGGCTGGGGGAAAAAAATCAGAAAAATGCTGTCCCTTCTTTATTGCTATGTGAGTAGCGAGTACAATTACTTATTGAAACAAACAAATGCCATATACCAGCTGCTCACAGGAACTTCTACCTTATTCACAACACTTCACTCCAGCCAGTCATTACAGAGCATGTGCCCTGTTGCATTTCTATGCAATGTGTATATTGTAAAATCAGAGATGTTGCAACTCGAGTCATAATTGCCATGATGTATATTTAGTCACAGTTCCTTACATAGCAAAGCCACCTGCTGTCCCTTAAAAGGCAATGGTGATTCTCTGTGTGCTGAGTGTACTATTACTGGGGTTTCTGTGCAATGCAAATCAAGTGAGTTACATTCTGCTTTGTCAATTTACTGCCAGTGGGTGACTCACATTTTCTGCTGTTTTCTGCTAGTATAGATCTAAAAATGGGTAAAGGCAATACTGTTTGCTTTTATTTTCTTCAAATGTAGTTTTAGAATTAGGTCATTTAAAACTGTATATAGAAGTCACACGTTTTGTACATTTATAGAAGTGGTGTCTGCTATAAATATTATCTCACACACTATCATTTTAAAGAAGCAATCCCCCTTACTTGTGTAGCCCTGTTTCCCCCTAAACAAGAAGGCTACCGGTGCTGTAATTACCTGTTGGCTCACAGGGGGCCTAAGCCTCTGCCACGGGGAGCCTGGGATGACATGATAATAGTATTGGTGCAGCGCCTCCACCTGAGATGGATCCCAACGTAGTGGGAGGAGCCCCTCACAGGACCCAATGACAATAATCACACAGTGTAAAACAACAATGACCTTTACTGGCAACAGATATAACGGTAAGAAGAGTAATAATGCTACTGGTTACAGCTACCCATCAAGCCTCACATGGCCGTATCCCACCGCCGTGTAATCCCCACCATGTCCACAGTACCTGAAGGGGTCCTCGGGCACCCAACCACCCTGGTGTCCACAAGAATATAACCCCCACCCTTATATGTGGTCAGCACTGCCACTATGGTGTGTGTTAATTGGTTGGTGCACTTAGTGAGGTAGGTACCTGCCAGGTGCTCCAGCACCTGGGCGCGCCGACTGGTAACTGTACAGGATCCGCTGATCCAGCGATGTTGTCTGCCTCTGTGATGTGTCCTTCCTCCGCGTGGGTGGTAACCAGCTGGAGTGTCCCACATACAGATAGTCTCTATACTTTGCAGGGTGATCTGATCCCAGACTGCAATCCTCAGGGTTGTGCAGCGTTGCAGCTGTGTCCCTGAACTTATGCAGCTAATGGGGCAGTGTCCCTACCTAAGGGGCCCGTCCCTGTAGCAGCCACAATCTTACAGGGGAGTCAGGTCTAGCTGGGGACAATCAGGGGGGTCTCTGACCTAGTGCAGGGGCCGCAGACGCCCTGCACATATACCCTCACCTCTCTGTGTCCCAGCTCCGACTAACGTGGTAGCAACCGCGCGAAAAGTATCAATTCCTGGTGCAGGGGAAAGCTGCAGCCCTATTGGCTCTCTCGCAACATGTGGTTCACAGCCCCCATGGCTACTGGGGGTTGTAGTCCCCACGGAGCACTCCTACTATCTGCCTCGTGCGCCTGACATACTGCGTATGCGTGACACCCTAATGGACGCCGCAACTCCCGGCACTTAACTGCACATGTGCAACTATGGGCATGATGGTGGCGCCCTACTGAGCAAGCCTCCCACAATCCCTTCACCCGCCGCAATCACCCTGCAGCACCACCCGTCGCAATGAAGGCAAAGGGGAAACAGCAGGACCAAGGGACCTGGCTACACTTGAATAGTTTTTAGGGTTTTAAAATCAGAACAGGGGGATCTCTTGAAGCTGAACTTTGCTCCCCGGGACCTGCAGTTCCTAATATATGTACCTTTTTATGGGTCGTGTTTCAGGTCCCTTTTGGGAAATAAATATGGCTCCCATCCAAGCCTCCCTCCCATGGGCCAGTAGGAAGCCACAATGTCATTAGAGCATAACATTGTGACAACTGTATGATGACTGCGGTAGCCGTCTTTGCTTTTACTTTTATTTTTGATAGCATATAAAAATGTAACTACCACGGGAATTGGGGGAGTGGGACTTTGAAGCTAGGAAGTTCAGACCCACGGGACCCCTAGTCTCAATTCTGCAACAACAAAAAATCCAAAAATGGAAGAGATTTCTGCTTTAACCCCTTAAGTGCCAGCGGGTCCACGGCAACAGGGTGCCACTGCCCTCTGGTGTGACACAAATGGAAGGGGAGGGTATCAACACATTTTCTTTCTTAGAAAGCTTAATTATTTACTGTCGTTTAGATATAAATATTATTATTATTTCTTTTGGTTCTGAAACCTTTTTTTCCTTTACAAAGAGACTAGTGGGCGTATCGCATGACTATAAAATAGACAGTGGCTGGAGAAGCAGACTACAAACTAATTATATGTATAATAAAATGTTTGGGATATTTTTTATTTCTGTATGGGATCAAGAAGTAGCCATCTTGAATTGTTATGTTGCTTTAGACACTTAACTCAGACGCAGCCAAGACTCCTTACTAATCCCTCCTGGGACAAACCTGTACACTTGCTCAGTGAAGAAGGACATACAGATTACTCAGTGATCCCAATGCACATGATATATTACCACCTTTACTGAGGTGCACAGAAATTTAATTTATTGCCGAGTATTCTTATCCACAATTAAATAGTCTGACTCTAACTCATTGGTGTGAAGTCATATTTGTTATAATTCTAGAACAAAGGGAGACATTAAGTAAGAAGCTTAGATTGTTTTACCATAAGGCTGTCACTCGTTGTTGCCAAAGCCAATTATTAAAATGTACTGAAGTCTGTTTCAATCATTGGTGGATGGTGTCAATCAGTATAATGGAGTCTTACTTATTGGTAGACAGCTTGTGTGCCTTTCCAAGAATTGCTAACTTGTTGCTACAAAGAACTAAGTGGTCTGACACATTACTTTGCAATCTCGTACAGTAACATGCAGTTTCACTCACAGAAAAGTAGTATCACTAATTCTCACTTAATATAAGGACGTTTTTCTCATTATAAGTAATCTTGCTCCACAGTCCAGATTGTTAGCCACAGGATTACTGCTGCCCATTGCTCGTAGTTCATACAGTACAATCACTTCTATATAACTTAGGACATGTTTATTCTATTTTCTTCTTCGTCTTAGATAGAAATACCAAATGACTCCATATACACAACAAACTACCATGCAATGCAAAATGCCTAAAGGTGGGGTGCATTTTATTGGACTTGGTCCCTATGGGGTCTATATATCAGGCAATTTTGGAGCAGAACTGGGCCATTGTGACCCTGAAATTGCAAACTTTACAGAGCCATTGGAAATGTGTTAAGTGTACTTAACGCTGCAGTTCAGGCTCCCGTTTTTTGTTTGTTTGTTTGTTTTTTTATTTCAATAGTTTAATCTGGGTAATCTCTACTTACCTAAAAAAAAACTGCATAGCTGCCCGTCAATTCGTTCTCCGTCTATTGATCGGCAAAGTTTGGCGACATCTTTAAATATGGGGAATATAAATCGTTGCTATAGGAACAAGCATACTTGTAAAATAGAATACAAGAAAATTGGTCTTTTAAAGTTGTTGTTTTTTAAAAAGAAAATGCTAAAAGTATTTTTTCTTACTACAGAACTGATTTATTAAAAAAAACACATGCAGGATATTGCTTGAACTGCAGCTTTAAGACAGTTTTCAGAGAATGAGTGTAATCAAGTCTTATGGACTGAGCAGCTCAGCCAGTAAAGACACTGACTCCGAATGACACTGAGTTTGAAGCAGGGGAGCCTGGGTCAAATCCAAATCCCAGTGTCAGCTCTTTGTGACCATGTGCGTCAATTTATGTCCATGTGCCCCAGGTACCAAATTCATAGATTGTGAGCTCTATGGGGCAGAGACGTGGGCTTGCAAATATTCTACAGTATGTAGCATTGCTCAGCTATACAAGAAGAACAATCATTATGTTACCAATTAGAGAAGGCTTAGTGGATACTTTGGATACTCTGGCAAGTTCTGAATTACACTATCAAACCAGCATGAAAATTTGTAGCAATTCCTCCACTTTTTTGGAAACAAGCCAAAGAATCTCAAAACACAATAAGAGCCATTGAAATGCTGTTTCCTTTTATCGCGTGTACTCTGCAATGTTTAATGATTTACTCCTTGTTGTTATTTCAAATGTATGAATCAGTAAATGTAAGGGGTATATTACTTTTATAAAATTTATTAGAAAAAAATGTTGAGTGGATTTTCATACATACACCGGTAAACCTCTTTGTATGGCCTGGGACATAGTAAACACTTTAGTGCTGCTGCTCGCTGATGCTTGCTGCTGCTCGCTGATGCTTGCTGCCGCTCGCTCTACCAGGAGCTTTTTGCTGTCCTGGCAGAGGAGACAGCAAGCGCGCTTGGGAGGCGGGTATCACTGTTTGTGTGTGTCACTTGGTAGCTGTCAGTGTGTGTGTGTGTGTGTGTTACTTTGAAGTGGTCTGTGTGTTTGTGTGTCACTGGGGAACGTGTGTGTGTGTGTGTGTGTGTGTGTGTGTGTGTGTGTGTGTGTGTGTGTGTGTGTGTGTGTGTGTGTGTGTGTGTGTGTGTGTGTGTGTGTGTGTGTGTGTGTGTGTGTGTGGTGTCCCACCTGCTTTATCCAACATACAGACTCTGACCTACCTAAACCGCAGGTGTGTGTGTATATATATATATATATATATATATATTGTGACAGAAATCAGAGAATGGAAATAAATTCGATATATAGGGCTCCTATGATATTGGACAGCTTCTATCCTGTTTAGGCTGGAAAGTGCAGCCTCAGAATGGATGTCCTCCATCCCACAGTTTTGCAGGTGCTGGAACTGAGGGATGAGGGATCCAGACCAGAGTTGGTCTGCTGCCTGATCTCTGTCACCTGGCCTACTAATTATTAAAAACAGGTATTTAAAGCTAGTTTGCTCATTCCTCTCTCCTCGAGCCATGGAGGCAGGACTGCTGCTGGAAGCAGAAAGGGGAGAGCCCTTCCCCAAACAGGGTAAATCATTCTTATCCTTTGTTAACTTGTAAAGTTCCTTATTTTGTTTGTTGGAAGTGGGCAAGCCGCCCAACCCTAGTCAGGGTGATCCTGTGTTTAGTTATTGCTCAGTTGAGCAGGGTTTTGTATTTGTTTTCAAAGTGTTCTAGTCTCAGTGCCTGGGACTGAATAAACCAGGCAGAAGCCTGCTTAAAGGAACAGTACATTACGCCTCATCATTTTATTTACCCTAAAAGACCGTGTCCTAGTGGACCCAGACATATGGCAGAGCTCCCTGAGACGTTTGACACAACATATGTGTGTATATATATATATATATATATACAGTGTTCGACAAACCTATACATTTGCTCGCCCAGGGCGAGTGGATTTAACCCCCGGGCGAGTAAATATTGGCCCAAGCAGCACACGTTTGGTACTAGGTGGCGAGTAGATTTTTTTGTGTGGCGAGTAGATTTTTTGGTGATTTGTCAACCATTGTATATATATATATATATATATATATATATATATATATATATATATATATATATATATATATATATATGTGTGTGTGTGTATACAGTATATATATATATATATACTTCTGTGTGTGTCCTTTTCAGCACATTAGTGGCATCGTGCGGCGCCTTCTGTGCATGCGTGACATTGGGTGGCCCCTTCTGCACATGCGCCGAGGCCTGTTGCCCTTTCAGCGCATCCGCAGAGCTGCTGCGCATGCGCCAAGGCCTGTGGCTCCTTCTGTGCATATGCCGAGGCCCAAGGACCTTTCAGTCCATGCGCTTAGTCCCGCGGCTGCTTCTGTGCATGCGCCTAGTCCCGCCTCCATGACATCACTTCTGTCACACGTTTTCATTACAACCAATGACATTTTTCCCATCAAAACTCTGTAGGTGCCAGCAAAGAAGTTTCACTTCAGAAGTTCACACTAGGGCTGAGACTGCCTGTTGCGCTGGTTGTATTACGTGACAAAAGAAACCTCATATAGTATTTAGAAAGCTAACCAGGAGGTGCATGCGCAGAACGCAGGCAAGATGGCTGCTTATCAGAGGAGCTCCTCCAATCCTGGGCACAGCACTCCTCTAAAAGAAGCAACACAGACCTCAGACCAACACCAAAACCACCTGCAGCAACATCGGAATACCCGGAAAGATGAAGACTAGATCGAAGAAGAGGCAGATGTCACGGAAGTCTCGCGATTTTTTTCCAAGAAGAGCCTTGTGGGGATACAGAAATCCAAGATGGCAGTGCCACGAATTCCCCCGCAGAGGCTGAAACAGGAGCTGATGACAGTTCCAGACCCACAACTAATGGTGATTGAGATAACTTACTGAAAAGTATGGTACAGAAAATGCAAATAGAAATTAACAAAGTAGTGTCTGAACTAAGACAAGACTTACATGGACTTGGAGAAAGAACTGACTGTCTGGAGGGGGTAACAGATGAACTGATCTCAGCCCAAAATGTCACTGAACAAGAGATGGTAGCCATCTGAAGCTCCAACTGAAGCGCTAGAAGACACAGAAAATCGTGCCCGGCGAAACAACCCGGAGATTAAGAAATATCCTACAGACTGTACTCCCAGAAGCGCTAGAGGAATTTGTGCGAATTCTGTTTCAAACTCTGCTTCCTGATATCACGGAAGAGAAGCTGCTGCTAGACAGGGTGCACAGGGCCTTAGGACCAAAACAATCTGACCCTAACAAGATGAGAGATGTTATACTGCGGGCTCATTACTATACGGTCAAAGAGGTTATTATGCAAGTCCCTAGGTCAAAACCCTGGATAGAATTTGAAGGTCTTCCGATCCAGATATTTAGTGATCTCACCCCTTCCACTCAACTCAAAAGAAAGGAACTGCAAGCAGTCACAAAGAACCCGAGGGACCACAAAATTAAATATAAGTGGGGTTTCCTGTTCAAGCCCGTAATTTGGCATAACGGATCAACATTAGTGGTGAAAACTCCAGAAGGAGGATAAATAGTACTAATTAAGGTGGGACTAAAACAAAGGGCAAAATCACTACCGTCAACTGGAAACCTAATGGATCATCACATTCACCCATCTGGACACAGACGAAGTCGCAGAGAGGAAACAGATACAAGGATTGGGCAGAAATTCAAAAAGCTTCAGGCGAATGACCACCTTATCACATCCGAAACCTGTCGGAAAGAGGAAAACCATGAAAAGACTGTATAACTGGTCCAGTCAGAGGACCTTGACATCCCTCCCACCCGTTGGCCTCCGCGTTGAGTGACATTGGTGCCGGCTGAGTATTAGAAGCCCCTATAAGTTATTTTTGGTTGTATTTGGTTTTATGTTTTGGGTCCCATCCTGTTCTCCCTTTTACCTCCACCTCCCGTTAAACCCCAAGTTTAGGGAACACACAGGAAGTTTATCCCCTTTAAAAAAAGGGGGAAAGGGAACCCCTGCCCTCACAGGAAACCTATCACCCCCTTACACCCCCTAAGGGCTACATTTTTCTCGACTCTCCGGAAAACCCACAGGGGTAGTTTAATTGTTTATATATGTGGTTGTTCTCTTCTCGTTCCCCTCCCCACAGTTAAGGCGAGAGATATGTTATGAATATACAGTAGCAGAATAAATGTTCACTTCATATACAACTTAGGCAACAAAAGTGTTTATTAAACACAGTTCCATTTTGACATGTTAAAGGACTAAACAATCCCAGTCAAAGGAAAATGGCATTAACTGGATTTTAATAAACAATTGTTGGATGTTGTTTTCATACAGGAGATTTATTTCAGGAGACGAGATCAGCCCAGACTCTTTGATAAAGCCTTCCCTTTGGGGTTCTTCGCATCAGCACATGTGAGGAAAAGAGGAGTAGCTACAGTATATTGGTGAGAAAGTTGGTACCATTTGCCCTGTAGGAAAATGACTCAGACGAAGAAGGCTGGTTCTTGTTCCTCAAGGGCAAAATTGGAAAGACAATCACTGTTGCTAACATTTATGCACCAAATGAGAAACATGCAAATTTTTATGAGAAAGTTTTCCCCAGATTAGCCAAATCCGCTGAAGGGCAAATAATTATGACAGGGGACTTTATTGCAGTATATAATATAAAAGTTGATAAATCAAATCCCCCAAAAGGACTCTTGGAACACAAGACCCAAAAGATACTGATTTGGCTAGGTGCATACATTATGGGACATGTGGAGATTACAACACCCTAAGGCTACGGCTCCATGCGCGCCTGGCGGCATGGTGGCACGTGCAGAGACTGCAGAAGCAATCAGCGGTCTGTAGGGGAGATCTAGGGGAGTGCGGGGTCGGGGCTATTATGGGGGGCGCGGCCATGATGGGGCATATCTGCCCTGCCATTGGCTGCGCGCTGACCACGTGACCACGGCAAGGGAAGACAAAATTCTTGTCTTCCCTGCCAGTGTATGCATCACAGCCCTTTGCGTGCCCACACACACACAGCCATTGGGGCCTGCACCATAGAGGGCTGTGCTGCAGTGTATGGCGCGCACGCCGTAGTGCGCACCGCCGTGACAACCGGGGACTCGGTCTAAAATGAGGGATTACACATTCCACTCAGCACCACATTTAACATTTTCCAGAATCAATTACTTTTTCATTGAACACTCACTGATCCCAGCAGTAAAAGATAAAAAGATCAATGCAATTACCTGGTCTGACCATGCACTGATAACAGGCACATTTAGAGACATAAACCCTATCGTGGCGAGACCTATGTGGAAGCTAAATGGTTCACTTCTGAAAGATCTCACTGTCGTTGAAGAGATAAATACACATCTAACAGAGTTTTTCTCTATCAATGATAAACCTGATGTGTCCCTTTCAACGATATGGGAAGCCCAAAAAAAAGGTGTACTAGGGGAAGTTTATTGCAATCTCCTCATTGAAGAAAAATTAAAAAGTAATATAAAATCACAAAATGCTTGATTAAGCTTGCAGAAGTAGATGCCACATATTAGAAAAACTCACAGACTCAAACTACCAATACATGCTTAAACGTAGAGGAGACTTGAGAATCCTTCAAATGAATAAAGCAGAAAAAGCTCTAAAATGGACCAAACAACTGTTTTATCAAAAGAGTAATAAAGCGGGTGGACTATTGCACATAAATTAAGGAAAGTCCAAATTTCTAATATTATCAAATCACTCAAAATCAGAAATCTCCTATGATCTAAAGATCGTTAATGGGAGTTCATAGCCTGTTTCTCTTCCCAGTATAACCTACAGAATAAGCATAAACAAAACCAAGATATGTTGACACAACAACTGGAAACATATCTGGACTCTTGCCAGGTACATGGACAGTTACATTATTAAATGCAGAAATTTCACAAGACTAGATAATAGCAGTGATTAATTAACTTAAAAACTCACTGCTGTGCCTGGATGGACTTTCAAAATATTTACTATAAAGCATTTAAAACACAATTGGCACCATTCCTAAAAAAAAAATTTAATTACTTCATGAGAGGAAAATAAATTTCCCCCTCAATGTTAAGGGCACAAATGTCTGATCCCAAAACCTGGCAAAGACAACAACTGCTGTACTGTAGTAACTATCGTTTCATTTTACTTATCAAAACTGATATAAAAATCTATAGTAAAATTATTGTAATAAGATTAAATAAACTACTCCCAAGGATAATCAACCCAAATCATGTGGGATTTATTTTAGGAAGACAAGCAGCTGATAACATTAGGAGAGTGATAAATCTCACCCATTTAGCAAATGTATTGAAAAAAACGCACACTGCTAATTTCACTCGATGCTGAAAAGGCGTTAGACCATGTAGACTAGTCAAACATGTTTGTAACCCTAGAAAAATTTGGTATCAGGGGACACATCCTGAATGGAATTAAGGCTCTTTATAATCAACCAGAAGCCACGTTAAAAATGGCTTGAATTAGCTCAGGAGTAATCAATATAAATAATGGTACTTCACAGGGTTGTCCACTGCCCCCCTTGTTATTTGCACTGAGTTTAGAGCCTTTGGCAAACAAAATCTGGAATAACAGAAACATAAAAGTTTTGTAAAACAGTCCAAAGAGTAAAAAATAGCCCTGTACGCAGATGATATTTTACTAACACTGTTGACATCCCTCCCTAATCTATTTGAGGAGATTTTGGCATTTAATTTCTTCTCAAATTACAAAATAAACAACACAAGTACTATTCTGCCACAAAATTGAGTCACTTACAGGCTTGGCATAGGCCTACACAGGCAATTAAATGGGTGGATATAGACACAGCTGGGATTCCTGAACAGAATATAGGCCACTGCTGTTGATCCCTAAAAAGAATAAACCTAGAAAGGCGTATAACCATCCGGTCATTAAATTCACTTTAAATATTTGGGATACCTGGGAGAAAAAAAGGGGGACAACCTTCTCTCATGACCCCTTTATGGAGGAGTGAGGAATTCCCGCTAGAATGTATATCAGGAAGGAACAATATCTGGATTACAAGAGGAATAGTAAGGATCAAAGAAGCCATGTTCTTTGGGAAACTCAATACATTTGAAGAAATACAAGAGAGATACAATATTCCACATTCAGAACATTTCAGATACTCAGAAATCAGGCACTTTATCCCTTTGAAATCCCTCTCATGAAGGGATGCGCATTTTGAAGAGATGTGCACAACACAAACGCATGAAAGTGGGCTGATCTCAAATATATACTCCATCTTGAGTCTCCTGGATAAAAAAAAGAAAATCACACACATATGACCCTGTTGGAAAAAGATATTCAAAATGAAATTTCTAGGGATGGTTGGGCAGAGATATGGGAGGCTTGGCACGCTCATCTCTCTGCACAATTATTAAGAAAACAATTATACAAAATATAATTATAAGAAAACAGGAACAAGATCTTGATGAGATGGTATTTACCACCAGATATATATATATATATATGCAAGTGACCATATTTTCAAAATTAAAAACCGGGACAAATTAAAAATGTATTTCTAAGACAAATGCCATCACTAAATAATAAATATGTATCCAATAGCGTCCCCATTTATGCTGTATTATTCATACTCTCACCCTCCTGCCCCCCCCCCCCTCTACCATTCTCTCTCCCTTTCCCCCTTTCCCCAGGGGCTGGCTAGTGGATTTTTACTCTCTATTGAAGGTACTAAAAAAATGATTGTAACTGGTATTGTCTCTTGCCTCCTCCTCCTACTTATTATTTTATTATTACTGTTGTTGTTATTATTGTATTGTTGATTTATGTATGTTGGTTGTTCTATTGCCCTTTACCCACCCTGATTTTCTTTCTGTACCCATCCCCCACCCTCAACATAATCTAAAAAAAATGAATAAAATTGTTTGGGAAAAAAAGAAAGCTAGTCAGGCTGTGGGTTAATCCAGGGCGCGCAAACTTACTTTGCTGTGCCCCTCTGCCTTGCTCCCTCCGTTCCTGCGTTCCTTACCTCGCGCGGGGTCGTGTGACATCGCGTTATGTCATTTGACGCCGCGTTGCCATGGTCATGCTTCCCGAAGCCGGCTCAACCTCGGCATTTAATTTACATGCCACGGGAAAGAGTGCGGGCCCTCTGCAAACACTCGCACCCCCCTGGGGGGAGCGCACCCCAGTTTGCGCACCGCTGGGTTAAACACCTGGATGATGCAGGGCCAATACGCCTCTGAGTTTTATGAGGCAATCAATAGTCTGCAAGCTTCTGCGGTGTACAACGCTGACGCGTATTTATTGCCCCTGATGTCTTAACAACCAATAGCGGTTCACCTAACAATAGTCAGTAACTACTTTTGACCGAGGATAAGTATGAGGATTGCTAGAATGACCATGAACTAAGAGTCAGCAAGTCATGGTTCATTTTGGCAATTGTCTGCTACATTGATTTATACATCTGAGTTTCATTTATTGTCTTCTCCGTGCTAATTGTCTACTCACTGCTCGTTAATTAAATAAGCAGTATCCAAGTTAGATTTCTTCTAGAGGCCATACTGTGTTTCCCTACACTGATCATTCTTATGACTACAGCTCTAATGACGACAATATAATTGTTATCTGTGGTCTTTCTGTGCCTTTTTTTTGCTGTCATATGCAGCTAGTCCAAGTATGACAGTGATATAAACACTTTATCGTCACTACTCCTGGATCAATTGGCTCTGCATCATCAAGGTGTTTAAACCACACCCTGGCTAGCTTTCTAATTGCTATATGCGGTTTCTCTGCTCGCATAATACACCCAGCACAACAGGCAGCCTCACGCCCTGGGGCCAACCTCTTTTTAGAATAGTTGCACCATAGTAGCACTGTAGTGTATATATTAGCTGATATGTACAACATTTGTGTGCTATTTTATAGTATGCATATTGCAACTTTGATATATTAAATGCTACATTTTACATTCTACTATTTGTACAACATTTACACACCCAATAATTAGTGGAGTGCACCATTTATGCGGTTTCTTTTTCTGTTTATCCCCTTTGATACGCTGTCAGTTTCCACCTTACCTCCCAGGTAGCATCCACCTCTAGATCTACATAAATTCAGGGAGGTTCCTCTACATTGTTTTTATATGCTACAAGTTAACAACGTGTTAACAATGTAAAGGTTATCCAGGATTTGTTTGCGTGAGCGGAAAGTAATGCAACATTTAATATATGAAACGGTTGCTGGTCTTCTACCAAAATTATGTTAAATAACACAGTATTGCTGACTATGTACTTTCAAATACAGTTTAATGTAATAAATACAGGGCTGGATTAACCATTAAGCAAAATAAGCACGTGCTTAGGGCATCAAGGGAAGGGAAGGGGGGCACCACAGAAATTTTCCATTGCTGGATTTACCATGGGCCGTATGGTGCAAATTGTGCAGCTGAACCAGGTTCCACAAAAAGGGGCTCCCACAATAAATGAAAACATATATATACAATAATAAAAATAATAATAAAATAGTAATAATAGAGTTTAATGATATACATTAATCTTGGGAATACAACAACATTAGAATCTGGTAACTGGTAAACTGTTTTTTTTTTTTTAATTTATTTATTTTTAAATGACGCTTTAACACCATTTTAAAACCAAAGTGCCCAATCTAGAAGCAGATACATAATTGCAGTGATGTAGTCATATTAATCATGGGATCCCAAGCCTCTCCTCAAGCCCAAGAATTAGTTTTTTTAATTATTAATATGATCATATTCACATTTAAATGGTATGTATTTAAATTTGCCTGATAATATACTAGTTATTATTCATAAAACCTAGTTTAGCTGTTGGTTCCTATATAGCTGTTTGAGAACCACTGATGTGGACAAAACACTTTCAATTGTATGAAAATGATGCAGAGGAACTGAGATTAAGTTGTTCTAAGTAACTATGTTCTCTTCAAGTGGAAACTCCTTTTCCCAATATTGTCTCCACCTCTCCCCCACTCCCCCTCTGCCCCTTCTCTCTCTCTCTTCTCTCTCTTTTCTCTCTTCTCTCTCTTCTCTCTCTTCTCTCTCTCCAACCCTCCAACCTTTGCGGTTATAGCAATATATGTATCAATGTTAACTGTTCACATGGTATGAATATTTTGAGGAACTGTTTTCTATAAGGATCAAGTGGTCAATAATGACGTTTGTGAATGGTACAAAAAGGTTCCAATGAATGTGATGTCACTCAAAGATTAGGCATATGCTGAAATGGATGGGACTAGAGACCGATGGTCACACAAGGTACCGGTCTCA
The DNA here is from genome assembly GCF_040206685.1 of Ascaphus truei. Taxonomy (NCBI): domain Eukaryota; kingdom Metazoa; phylum Chordata; class Amphibia; order Anura; family Ascaphidae; genus Ascaphus; species Ascaphus truei. Next base: position 57,282,049 of record NC_134487.1, on the reverse strand, counting down.
GGTGCAACATGACCTCACTCCCCAGAAGCCAGCCCTAGAGTGACACCACACAGTGACAGTGAACAAGTCATTTGTGATGTCATATGACACCAACAAAGCATGGGGGGGGGGGGGAAGTTAAGGTTGGTTGTCACCTTAACTTCAATGCTTTCTGTCAAAGTAATAAGCAAGGGAGTTGCACCCCAAGAAGCAGGTGTATCTAGGTACTGGGTTGCCAGGTGTCCAGTATTGAACTGTCCTGTATTTGTACACTCTGTCCAGTAAATAATTCAATGTAATATTGGACATGTACTGTATGTGTCTGGTATTACCTCTCTGGACATGGATGTGCCCGGTATTATCTCTCTGAACAAAGTGACTTGACCGGCTTGGGGGACCGCAGGATTTCCCCTAGGAGGGAGGGAGCAGGGCTGTTGCTAGGGAGCTAGGCAGCTTCCTCCATCCTGATTGGCTGCTTCAGGGTAATCCAGTCAATCAGGAGTGGGTGTCAGGAGCCTGGGGGTGGGGCCACCTGAGAGGAGGAAACAGCATGGAGCGGAGAGGGGTGTGTGTGTGTGTCTTTGTGTGTGCGTCTCGACCGCTTCACACCTTTCACCATCGAGTCCAGTATTTTTGGAGAAGCCGCCTAGCAACCCTTCCAGGTATACACAAGATCACTGCCCTTGGAACTTCCGTTGACGCGCTCCTGCTGTTTCGTAGGATGTGAAATGGCAAAAGAACAAAAAAAACAATGCCTGTGCACAGTGCAGAATGTCGAAGAAGGGCTAGATGCAGATTGATGCAATAAAAATACATTTATTTAGCACAAAACAAACATGACGAGGTTCTAAGAGAACCATTACCCATATCATGTTGGTTTTGTGCTAAATCTAGCACCTCGTCGACATTGTGCGCTGTGCATTTTTCGATTTGTTGTTAAGTTAAGCACAATAAGAAAGAATCTAACAGTCACTCATACGTCTCTGCAGAAAAATGATGAGCAAACACGTCTCTAAGGTTCAGAAAATAAATTATTAGTTTATATCTTATAGAAAATACATACGTAGCCAATAATGATCACAGCCACATTTCATGATCAAAAGAGCAGATAAACAGCATTTATACAATGTCAATATCAATGTGACAGAACAAGCTAAGCTGTCAGCCTGCTATATTTCTTCTATTATCTGTTACGGATATTTACATTGACATTGGATATTGAACAGATGATTGACTGTGTACATTTATATTGTTCTGTCACATTGATATTTTATAAATGCTGTTTATCAGTCCCTTTGATCATAAGAAATTTGTCTGTGATCATTATTTACTATGTATATAAAGGCATAAATGATTTTTTTAACCTCAGAGAGGTGTTTGCTCATCATTTCTCTGCAGACTTATGGGTGACTGTTGGGTTAATTTGAATTTTGCTTAATTACGATGTGAGGGTTGAGAGAGACTCACTGAACCTATGTCACTGACTATACTTTATTCATTCTGTGACATTTTTCTTTTGGGAGACTGTTTTAGTCATATTTTCTTCATAGGAGTCATGTGAATTGGTACTTTTTGATTGGTAAGTTACCATACAGTATATCTCTAAGGTTTTATCTTTAATATCACGTAGCTTCTGGTCTGTACATGGCTTTTTTGTAGTTTGTGACATGTCTAAGAACAGTTTTGGTTCCTCTATACCAGGGGTGGCAACTCCATTACTAAAGGACCACAAACAGGTCAGGTTTTAAGGATATACCTGCTTCAGCACAGGTGGCTCAGTCATTCTGACTGAATCACTGATTGAGCCACCTGTGCTGAAGCAGGATATCTGTAAAACCTGACCTGTTGGTGGTCCTTGAAGACTGAAGTTGGTCACTCCTGCTCTATACCTCTGAAAGTAACCACATCTTCTCGAGTTTTAAACAATCAGTTATCCAGGAACACCACTCAATCAGCTTGGTTAAGGGTCACATCTGTATCAGCAAAACAACAGCCCCACATCTCTCCCATGTCTGCTTGCTCCCATCCAGATGGTTTTCTGGTACAATATTAACTACAAATATTGATTGCCTACAGGAAGACATGATACGGTATTATGTTGGTAGTTAACTAATAATACAGCTGCGGAATGCAAGAGGTACAGACATTGTACTGTATATGTGATATCAGACAATTGGACGAAACACACCCTAGTGCTATAATACTTTTTAAGGGCCTCCCAATGTGAGTAAGTATGAATCATTGGTCTTTTAGTGAGCAACTTTGTTTCCTGGTGTACAATCCCGTTCTTGAAAGTTGAAGTCGCCTGTAGTAATATATATTAGAATTGCAATAAAATTAAAAGATAAGCTACACCGTTCACATGATTCAATCATCGTTGATTTATGGTTTCATTTATGACACTGAAAGTGGAGTTGCTTTGAAATTCATTATTAATCCTCCTGACATTTATTTCTCCTTCGGTATAACAGCACAAGCCAATCCATTCCCCTCATTTTTACACCTAGTATTTTACACAAGAGAACGGGTTTATACTGTTCTATAGAAAGCAAAAACACTTGAGCAATGAATATCAATGAAGCCTTTCTGATTGTCACTATCCCAAATAAAATAGAATTCCCATACAGTCATTTGTAGAGCTGCTCTTGTTAGAGGCTGATGATGTACTGAAACATAATAGAGGAAAACAGTTCAGAAGAAATTACAAGGTTGGACTGATAGTGCTGTTATAAAATATTTTTTAGAAAATTAGATTGACCTTTTTTCATCGCGTCTGGTTTCTCTTGGCGTCACAAACAGACCAATTCCAGAAAATGTTTCTAGGTCATATTCGGCTAACCAGGCGGTGGCAGGAAATTGAAAAGACCACTAGAATCCAACATTTTATATTTTGTGCCCCATCCTGGGTATACAGCATGTAGCCCCCTATGCCTATGGGAACTACACGGGCGACTAAGCGTGCTGCTGCACCTGTTGCTCACAGAAGGCCTAAGCCTCTGGAAGCCTGGGGTGAGCTCTTTCTCCTTACGTGCAGCGCCTCCAGCTATAAGAGATCCCAGCACTGGCAGGATAACCCCTCACAGGAACCAATCACAGTAATAAGTAATACACACAATGTATATAGCGGATTTTTACTGTACACATACAATAACATTAATAACAGTACCCACAATGTACCATCAAGGTCCCAACCACTTGGTGATTTCCCCCAAAGTACTGAGGGTGCGGTGACACCAATACCACTGGTGTTCTTCCCAGTCCGTCCCACCCAAGTGTGGGGTAGCGCTACCCCTGTGAACCGTTGGTGCACTTATACCTTCCTGGGCATTCCTGTACCCAGGTGCAGCAGGCGGATTAAGATCAGTCAGGTCCCATGTTGTGGGACCACCAACAACAATCCCCTCACTCCTTAAGGGGGTCCGGATCCTCCTAGTTGGGTGAGCTGTTGCCGGAGGGTCTCACCGGAATGTCTATGTAGGCCTATGGCCTGGTCCCAGACCACAGAGCACTGCGTGGCCACCGGTCACTGATGCAATAGTACTGCTGTGCACTAATGGGGAAGCGTCCCTATTTGGGGCCTTCCCTAAAACACTTCACTCAAGTCGCATGCTCTAGTCCCGTGAAGAATATCCTCCTCCTCTTCCGGTTCCTGGGTCTCCGTGAATGTGCATTCTATTTGCGTCGTCACACTCAAGATGGCCACCGCATCGGCCAGGTCCTGCACATGCGCTATATACCCTGTGGCGCCACCTCCAAGATGGCCGCTGCCTCTTCGCATTTTGCACATGTGCAATAGCTGCAAAGATGGCCACCGCCTGCCCTGAAGCCGGACCACACAAGGACCCCGATGGGGTCCCCGGACACCCGCGGGGACCACCGGACTCCCCAAGGCCCCCAGACACCCCAGGTGGGACCACCTGGAGGCCCCCAGACACCTCCGGGGACCACCCAGAGGCCCCCGCCGGCCTCAGGATTGATACCAGAGCTGGAAAAAAAATGCTTTTATGCATGTCTCAATCTCTTTTGTGCCAGCCTTTAGCTGGTGAAAAAAGATGGCGAGCTTTTCTACAATGATAAACTTATCACAGCTTTGTGAATAGCTGTTACTGGCAAAAAATGGCGGGTTTGCCATTTTTTGGCCTATCAGACGATTTTTTGTCTCTGACTGTTTTGGGGCGTAAAGAAGCCATTGTAGCTCGATACTGCACTGTTGTCACTGCTTTGTGAATAGCAGAGCAGGCAGTATCACGCTATAAAGGCATTTATCGCCCATTAAACCACTTATCACTGTTTTAGTGAATAGGCCCCATAGAGAGAGAAACAAAATAAGGAAGCAGCCAATGTTGAGCTCAGTCTGCTTTTTAGTTTACATACTGAGTTTGGTGTGTGGGAATCAGGGGAAATGTCTGCTCTTTCTCACCCCCTCCTTTTTATTGCTCACACTCCAGTTCCCCACTTTACTCATATGATTCTCTGGGTGAAAGAGGAGGTTTGTGCTACTCCTGTGCTCCCCACACCTCAGGACTCTGAGTACTAAAGGTCAAGCAGGTCTTCTACCCAAATGGACAAAATCTTAGGGTACACGAACCTGATGGAAGTTTATGTTAAAATCCTCTAGATTATCTGGTCCCTATGATTTGTTCACTTCAAAATCAAGAATAGGAATATTTTTAAAGCAGTCAAACAATGCCATATTTTGTAAATATTAACAATTTCCGGTCAGCAATTTGTATTTGGCCCAAATCTCCCTGACACTGCTCTGACTGCCTGTGATCAATGTAAATAAGGCTTTGGATATAACTGCTGAGAATCTTCCTGAAATGTCACAGTGGGAGGTTAAGTTATAAAGAAGAAGTGATGTTACCAATGAATAGCTCAAATGTATAATAAGCAAAAACAAATGTACAATTCTTCAGGAGGATATGGCTAATAAAACTTGGGGGCTCACACCATATCTGCCGAAGCGGACGATCGAGTTGTTTGTGGCCGCAACTGGTCCAATCAGCCACTTTGGCACAAGAACATGTATGTGCCGGCATATTGAACATGCAAAACGGAGAACCCCATACTAGGGGTTTATAGATCTACAACTCAGGGGAAGATTCATCAAACGGGGGTTGTGGGGTATCGCTATTGACTTAATCAGATGCACCAGCGCTTCATTAATCTACCCCTTAGAGCCAACATAATTATACATATACACACATATATACCAAGCAGGAGAGCAGAAGACGTGGGTTAGTGAAGCAGATAAACCTAACTTGAATCCTGTCAGCTCTCATTGTGACCTTGGTCTTCAGGATTTAAATTGTTGACCAAAGAAAAAAAAACTAAGGGCTTTATTCCCCTAGATTAATATCAAATGAATAGTAACGCAGTATTCACGAAAGAAAAGAACATAATGTTACAACAATGTAACTACTGTAAAAAGCATAGTGTTAGTTATCATGGTTGTTAGGGAAACTAATAAACTAATATGCAAACAAGCACAATTAAACACATACCATATTCACTCTGCTTAGATTAACTATGGGAAATTACATAATGTTATTTAAAACATACCTTACTCTGGGATTAGGTCTGATTTATGAGAAAGAGAATACCTAGAACATATTCTAAAAGTTAATTAAATTAAATAAACTTTTTAATATATTGCCCCTTTTGTAGCCCAAGTGGCTACTTGTTTACCATAGGGGTTAGTACGCCATTGCAAGTAAAAAGAAATTCTGCTGATGTTTCCGTTTTTATTTTCCAAACATTTAAACCTTGATGAAATCCGGTAAAAAAAAAAAAAAAATCACACAATATATACACATTTTACTACAGTACAAGCTGACTTTAAATAACCCTAACATTGTTCACTGCTTTTAGATTGAGTAATTGCGTAATTGACGCTGTGCTAATTTGTACATTAACAAGATTGTGACGTGAGTCAGTCATAGTGCAGTATTACTTCGATTGATTTGCAGACTTTCAGCTATATGCCTGTTCTGTGTTTTACAGGAGCTTATTGAATTATGGAGCAGCATGAGACACAACAATTGAGCAAGGCGTTAGTGTTTAACAGAAATAAGAACCGGGGAAAAATATTGAGTAGAAAGGGTGTTAATAATAATTTAAAAACGAATTCCTCTTATAAAAATACCTAGTAATTTAATGATGAAAATTGGTAAACACTGAAAATGTGGAAAACTACTATACCTATCCCTTTCTTTAAAGCATTATATTGTGGTCAGGTTACTGTATCAAGATTGAACACATTCAATAATAATATCAAGATTCATTAAATTCTTTTTCAACCAGTATTTCCGTTAATTACCAGATTGGTTTGTTTTTTTTCCTCATTAAAAGTGCTCTTGCTATGCACAATTGTTAAATAAACAGCGCTGTTATTTCAGCAACATTTTTGTAGTTTGATATTATTCGTAAACAAGAAGTCTTAATGTACTATATGCTTTCCATCGCAGCACTGTGTGTACTAAAATGTTAAACTAAAAGGGTTAAGATCATTGGACATACAGAAGAGAAACTGACAATGTTTCTTGTAAACATTGCAAGAAAATCGTATATATTTTAGTACATAACAGTGACTGAATAATGCAATGTTTTGTTTAATTATTCATGTATTATTGTTATAAATTCTATTTTGACTGCATTACTTAATTCATATACCAGCAGGTGTCTTGGTAATCTTAATAATCCCAGGAATCTATTACTCCTTCTACACCACTGATGATCTCAGGAGACATCACATAAATCATCTCTTTGGTGTGTTCCTCGTGTACTGATTAGGTTATTTAAACAAAAGGGCGACCTCCACTACTTCTGGACTTGCTTTCTTTAATACATATTATTTCTCTGAAATGCATCTTCACATATGACCATCTCTTTTTAATGATCTCTGTGTTTCCTGCGGCATGTCCTCAGGCAGATTTATTTGCAATTGTTTTCCACCGATGGTTGAACACAAGGTGGGGTTTTGTAGGCTGCTTATGCTTACTAAATAGTTTGTCAATGATTTCCAAATCTTCTTTGGCTAGTTTCCATCTCTATAGCTGTAATGTCTAGCTGCAGGTGTTTCTACACTAGAGGTGCGTCCATATTGATCACCATATTGATCCATTTCTTTTACAATATTTATACCTTTCTCTTCCCACACGGTTGTATGTGTAGATTTCAAAAATTTCCAACATTCACTCTCTGATAGAAATAGGGTATAATCTAGACTTCAGATTTTAAGATATCAGACAATTTATTTTGATTTATTTTCTTTCTTTGTATTGTACTAAAGCCAATGTTTCCTTCTCACACCATAATGCAACCCACTGAATCGGGGGGTCTACTTGAGCACAGACACTCCTGTCTCACCCCATGGAGTCTAAAATGGTTGCTGGTATTGACCAGTGAATTAATAGATTATCGCTATGAAACGCAAAATACGGTGCCACTTCTTGATTGGCTCACCAACCGACACATTGCTAGTACCAATTATTTTCTTCTGGAGAAAGCCCGAAGAGTGAAATACAAGTAAGTAAGACTAATTGTTCCCGTTACCGTGTCAACACGTGAGATTACACCCATGGGAACACTTTGTGTACCGCGATCTAGCCACGGGAAACTGCTGCAAGACAACACAACGTCATCCCACGGTTAGGTGGTGTTTTTTCTTGTACTGTAAATTTCTGGACATGACTGCCAGATGCCACTGCAAATATCTGTAGCGGCTGTGTGTTCCAGGGAATGCATAACTGCTTAATGTACTGCATGTACTGTCCTGGCAGTGCTGCGTGCATGTCACGGATGGAATTGGCAGTTTTGTGCGCATGCATGTCAGCATGCAATAAGAAATGTAACTTTATACTTTATTACTTACTATTCTAATCATTGTATACCAACACACCCTCTATCAGCCATATACTCAAAGTAAAGACTTTAGAAACTTTTTTGTGAATCACTATACCGTTGTCACACTGTGCTCACCACAAGCAAGTCGGGACCACGGTGCTGAGGTGGGAAAGGATATTACGCCACCCACAGCCACGGGGGGGGGGCATCTGGAGTGTAGAGTAAGTCGGCATAGCCGGGTCAGGATTGGAGAGGTTCGGGTCATCGTTATACTTGCCGGGGTCAGAGGAGGAGAGGTACGGAACATTGCAGGTACTATTAGCCGGGTACGGGATAGGAGAGAGTAGAGTCGTCGTGGTCCGTCAGCAGAGGTCAGGGTAGGAGAGAGCAGAATGGTCGTTTGTCCGGATGCCGAGGTCAGTACACAGGAAGAAGCAGCAAGGCAAGGCAGGACAAGACTGTGGAGGCAGAGAAAAGGTGAGTTCAACGCAACTAGAACTATGCTCAGCCATAGTGCCAGTGGCGCAGCTGAGCATATGTAGATGAGTGTCCAATAGGAAAACTGCAGTGTGAAGGTGTGTGCAAAGCGAGGCTGCGATAGGAGGCAGGGTAACAAGGCTCATGTGAGCTCCTTGGGATGGAGCCTGTGTGTACTGCGTGCGCCTGAAGTGCGATGGCCGACCGGAGGGATCGGCGGGACCTGCGGAGGCAGGAGCGGGTGTCGAGAGAGTGCTGGCTACCAGAGCGGGTGAACGGGGAGCGCACCGAGGGCGGCGTGGCTCCCCAAACCTTACAACCGTGCCTGTATGTTTGTTTTGGGGAGGGGAGACTGCTCCGGGATGTGTGATCAATGAATCAACATTGATTAAGGAACTCATTGCTTTATTGACATAGCAGCAGACATTGCATAATAATGTTAACACACACAGTGAGGTGTGCAAACAAAGACAGATAACAAAAGGGTAATAATCACCACCAGTTTTACAGAAATATGTACTCATCTAAACACTCTCCAATGCCTCTTTTTGTTCCAATACCCTCCCCCTCGCCCCCCCCAAAAAACAGGTGTGTGTGTGTGCTTGTGCCAAATAGCGTAATCCAACATACAATTGTATTGTATTGTATGTCTTTATTTATATAGCGCCCTTAATGTACATAGCGCTTCACAGTAGTAATATATGTGGTAATCAAATAAATAACAGATAATATTAATAACAGATCATGGGAATAAGTGCTTTAGATATAAAAGTAACATTTCGGAAGAGGAGTCCCTGCCCCGAGGAGCTTACAGTCTAATTGGTAGGTAGGTAGAACGTACAGAGACAGTAGGAGGGAGTTCTGGTAAGTGCGTCTGCAGGGGGCCAAGCTTTATGTATCATGTGTTCAGAATATCCACAGTGCTATTCATATGCTTCTTTAAGCAAGTGTGTCTTAAGGTGGGTCGTAAAGGTGGATAGAGAGGGTGCTAGTTGGGTACTGAGGGGAAGGGCATTCCAGAGGTGTGGGGCAGTCAGTGAAAAAGGTTTAAAGGCGGGAGAGGGCTTTAGATACAAAAGGGGTAGAAAGAAGACATCCTTGAGAAGAACGCAAGAGTCTGGATGGTGCATAACGAGAAATTAGGGCTGAGATGTAAGGAGGGACAGAAGAATGTAAAGCTTTAAAAGTGAGGAGAAGAATGGAGTGTAAGATGCGGGATTTGATCGGATTTAATGAGGTCATTAAAAAATAGATACACGCACAAGTAAAGTGAGGAATTGAGTATTTGGGAGATAAAATCTCACGATTTACAGTAGATGTCAGTCCTCTCACAGTGTAACCGATGCCATTGTCCAGCTGGATCAGCCACGATGACCTCAGGGCACCCGGTCGGAAGGTGTTTAAATCCGGATGCAGTAGACCACAGCGGGCAAAGATGATGGACCGGCAGACAAATACAGATGAGACACTGTGCAAACAACACAGCTCCTCCGAGTTCAATGACTCTTGCTAGCGTGATGACGCACACGCAGTACGCAAAAACCGTCTCTACGCATTTTGTCAAAGTCCACAGTCTGAAAAATTGTGAACCTATTCCCCCCCCAAAGAGAGGAGGGGATATGCTCGAGACCCATTGTGTTTGTATACACTATGTGTATGGAGGCTTTAAATAACATTTCTCCTGCATTCCAAAAATCTGACATTGAGATGACGTATTGTCCTCCCTATGTATTATATCCCACAAGAACAGAATAACATGTAAATGACAAAAGTCGTAAGGCAATCAAGTCCTTTTACCGACCAACAAGTTCCTTTAGAAATTAAAGTGAATGTATTTTCTAGGTGGAGGAAGGCGAGGGCCGAAAATCGTCAGTGTCAGAGAGGCATGCTGCAGTTTTTGCTGAAATCTTGGAGACTTTGGTCAGACTGTCCACTGTGGCTGGAACTGTTGTTATCACAGAGTGTCCCTGCCTGTTATTTAGTACGAGGATGGAGCACCAGAGAGTTGGATAGGCTTGCAGCGTGTCTCACAGACATCTAGGAGAGACACGTCCTGGTACCTTGTGTATCTCCTTAGTCATGCAGATGTCGATACGGGGAGAGGCAACAGTTTCCAGTGCTACAGTGATCAGTATATACGGTAAAAATAAGCTTATCATTTATTCTGTCCCCACGTTTTTTTCACCTTTTCATGTTTTTATCTGTAACACCCCTATACCCACCCGGCAGCAGGAGATTATGTGTACACCCTATCAGTCTCTTTCTACTCTGTTGACAGGATTTCTACCTGCTTCAGCATAGTGTAGCTCAGTTAGTTTTAACCTCTGTTCTATGGACTTCTCTGGTGAATCTAGGCCAAGGCTGTAGTGAGGAGTACATGTAGAATAAGTAGAACAGGGCGCCAGGACCTTTTAAAAAAGGATGCTTGATTTTATTGCACACCAGCAGACACAGCATAACATGGCAGGCTTTCAGGTTGTCTCTCTTGCAGCAGTTCCCCCTCTGCCTGCAGTTCCTCCCAGGACCCAACCTAACCCTGGCTAAGGATGAAGCAGGCTCAGCCCCAGATCCCTGCATTGTTCTCCAATGCAACTACAATACACATCACTGCGAAATGCTCAAAGAACTAGATTGGTCATCACTCTAGTCTAGGCGCAAAGTTCACCTTTCCTGTCTTGCCTTTAAATTCTCTATGGACAAGCTACCCAGCTATCTGAACAAGCTCCTCACCCCTACCACATGCAGCATTTATCATCTGAGATCAGACTCCATAAGACTGTTCACGGTCCCAAGGCTCAACAAAGTACCCGGCCGTTCCTCCTTCTCTTACCGTGCACCCCAAAACTGGAACAACCTACCGGAGACTCTCATATCCACCACAATTTAAGGTCTTTCAAATCTAAGGCTGTCTCACATTTTAATCTGGTCTGTAACTGTTTCATACGCCCATAATATATATTTTCTTTAACTGTGCATGCAATGTCTTGTATATAATGTATACCCTGTTCATTTATGTAACTGTATTTGTAACCATGTATTATTTGTCTTAACTCTGTGCCCAGGACATACTTGAAAACGAGAGGTAACTCCCAATGTATTACTTCTTGGTAAAATATTTTATAAATAAATAAATAACATAAATGTGGGCTATAGCCCTGCTCCCTAAAGCATGGGAACCTCTGTCTGCACCGGGCACCTAGTACAGTGTGCCCCAGTACACTCTCTCTGCCGAACAGACCAGACCACCCCCCCCCCCCCCTTATCTACCCAGGGGGTGTCGACCTTTTCCCTTCTCTGTCTCTGGACAAAACATGCTGTAGCAATCTGTCACCCAACAGTCACATGGCCTACTAGAACTTTCCTAGCTCTGAATCCTGCCTCATGTGCCTGGGAGCTGTAATATTGTATCCTATCTCTGGGACTGCTCAGATGCAGGCCTATATGCAAGGGGATTGACCCTCACACTGCCAGCATCTACCATAGCCTTCATGCTAAAAGGGCCTGGTTTTAGCAAGGGGGCTACATATCAGTAATACGCTATGAGAGTTACATAGTAGATGAGGTTGAAAAAAAGACATGCGTCCATCAAGTTCAACCTATGCTAAATTTAGACGACAGATACTTTATCCTATATCTGTACTTAGAGTATATTGATCCAGAGGAAGGCAAACAAAAACCCCCAGTGAAATATCATCCAATGATTTCTCATAAGGGGAAAAATAAATTCCTTCCTGACTACAAACAATGGCAATCAGATTACTCCCTGGTTCAACATCCTTCCCATCTTTACTTATTTGGTATATCCCTGTATACCTTCCCTTTCCAAAAAGATGTCCAACCTTTTTTTGAACAAATCTATTGTATCTGCCATCAGTCTCCATGGGTAATGCATTTTACATTTTAACTGCCCTTACATTTTAAATTTTACATTTTAACTGCCTTTCCTTTGTTGCTGGTGAAATCTCCTTTCCTCCAACCTTAAGGAATGACATTGTGTCATTTGAACTATTGAAATTGTTTCTTCCCTGGTAAACACAGAGGCAAAGAATTTGTTTAATACCTCTTCTTTTTCCTTATCGCCAATAATCTGCCTGCCCATCTCCCACTGAAAGGATCATATATTTTCTTTTCTGATTTTTTTGCTATTAAGGTACTTAAATAACTTAAGGGTTGATCTTACTTTCTATTGCAAACCTTTTTTCATGATACAGTTTTGATAATTTGATTGCCCTTTTGCAATTTTTGTACATTCCTTATAATTCTGATATGATGCCTCCATCCCTTCTGACTTCAAGAATCTAAACGCCTGCCTCTTCTTTTCCATTTCCTCCCCTACCTGTTTATTTAGCCACATTGGTTTTGACTTATTTCTTTTATACTTATTATAAGTTGTGCACTGTTGTTGTTTTTTTTTTAACTTGTGACTATAGAATTAAACATTACATGGTTAATACTAATTATCAAGTGACAGCATTTTGTGACAGCATTGTGACAGCATTTTGAATGACCCACATGATGGAGTAAAAAAAGAGAAATCAACTGAACAACTGACAATAGGAAATCATTACAATTACAAAAAATTACAGGGTAAACTTGAAAATTAACATACATTTTGAAAATGAACGCTATTTTAATAATTTTTTTAATAATTAAAAACATAAAATCAATTTAAATAATTACAGTAAAATTAAATGTAAGTTATTCCCTGTAATTGATACTAAGGTTTGTCATGAGCATGAGCGGAACTATACTTGCTACACAGAGAAATGCTCTCAAGGTCATAGTCTCAAGGTCATACTCTCAACCACTTGGCCACCCAGTGTAGTGTTAAGAGCCATTATGTTCTTACAAATAGCTCTAAGTAAAAATGGAATGTCGAAACAGAAGCGTGAAAATGACGTGCTGATACAGGCTTTTAATAACCATTGGGAAGAACAATTTCTCTTCTCACAAGGCATGTCATCAAAACCTGCGTGTTTGATCTGTTCTGCCACAGTTGCAGTGCTGAAGAAATATAATTTTGAAAGACACTTCAAACAGACACATGAGGACTACAACAGTAAGTATTCTGCTGGATCTTCCCTGAGAGCAGATTATATTTCAAAGAAGAAGGTGGGGCTTTCATCTCAGCCAAACTTTTTATCATAAAGAAAGAAGAAATGAAGAGCATGATGAAAGCTTCATATGACATTTTTCTTATTCTTGTGCAGAAGAAAAAATCCCTTTTAGATGGTGAAATAATGAAAGAGAGCTTGTCCATTTCTGCTGAAAACAGTGGCTACCCAAGTGGTAAGAAAATCTCTGAAAACATCTCCGTTTACCATAATACAGTCATGAGAAGCGTGGAAGACATAGCACGTGATGTATCCAAACAAATTAAAGTTGCTGCTGCTCTTTCCAAGTACTTTTCAATTGCAATGAACGAAAACTATGATGTCACTGATGATGCACAATTACTTATTTATGTTCAATGTGTTTGTAACCCTCCCTGCCCGGCTTCTAGTGAGATTACATCGTGTGTTATATATGGCTAGTCCACATGGGTTACCATGACTTAGGATGCTGCATTCAGGCTGGGTGTTGCAGTAGCAAGGTTGTGGAATAATGGGCGCCAGGAACCTTTGTCATACATCTTTTATTCAGGACCCTAAGTACGTGGACAGCACCCCACACTTTATACAACATTGTAATGTTTCTTAATTTCTTTATTGTTATCGATGCTTTAGGTGCTTCCACGAATGCCCACTCAACACTCAGAAGGGGCGATTCTCTAAGCAGTGATAACTGCTTTTAAGTATGATAAATGCCTTTTAAGACCAATACAGCCTGCTGCGCGATTCACAAAGCAGTGATAACAGTGCTTTATCGGCCGTAAAAGGCATTTTTTCAGCCAGGGAAGAAAAATACGCCCAATCAGGCAAAAAACGGCAAACGCACCGTTTTTTGACAGTCTGCGAGATTCACTAAGCAGTGATAAGTATATATCACTGTGACGGGGAGGAAAGGGTTAATACCTGATTTGCTATGCATTACTGTTGTTGCCCTGTCCCCGCCATTTTTATTCCCCATTTGCAGGCCATTCCCTGTCTGCGAGGGTAAAAGATAAGATGCATTGCTTGCCATACCCTCTAACCGACACATGATGGCAGATCTTAAATGTAAGGCAGGAGGTATTTTTTTGTAAGTCAAAGCAGGAATTACTTGGACATTCAGCTGTGATATGGGTGAATGAGCTGGGGCTATTTTTATGACCAAGCCTCAAAGGGCTGTAGTTATTTTTATGACGGAGCCTCAAAAGGCTACTACAGAAAGTTTGTCCCTCAGTATAGCGCCATTGCCAAACCCCTGACTGACGACCCAGAAGCGACAGTCTGTGCTGGTAGTCTGGTCTCCTGCCTGTGAGGTCTCGTTTCAGGCATTAAAGACTGCACTAGCCAGTGCTCCTATACTTGCTGCTCCAGACTATGCAAAAAAGTTTCTGGTGCAGACTGATGCCTCAGACTTTGGCATTGGGGCTGTACTCAGCCAAGTGGGGGAGGAGGGCAATGAGCACACGGTAGTATATCTAAGCCGCAAACTGCTGCCCAGAGAGGTGGCATATGCCACCATTGAGAAGGAGTGTCTGACCATAGTGTGGGTTCTAAAGAAGTTACAGCCTTATTTGTATGGCAGATATTTCACGGTAATAACTGACCACAATCCTTTGAGTTGGTTACAGAGGGTGTCGGGGGAAAATGCTAAACTTTTGCGCTGGAGTCTTGCCTTACAGGAGTGGAACATCACCATCGAGCACAAAAAGGGAAGTGAGCATGGTAATGCTGATGGCCTTTCCCGCCAGGACAGCCCTTAGGACTTACTAACTTCAAGAGCTGGCAGGTCAGCCCAGCCACCGGACGGGGTGGTCAGGGCAGTCCCTGCGTTAAAAATTGTCACGATGACACCAACTTTTATCAACACATTTATATTTCAGGGTACTTGATTGAACAGAACAAGTTGCAAAATAAAGTGTGATTTATTTCCTTAATAGACAAACACACGACATCTGCAGAATACACTTGAAAACAACACTTACTGGAATAAGGGAATGAAAGAAATTGTCCTTTGAAACAAAAGAAATTGTCCTCTACTTGCAAACGCAAGAAATGCAGCCTTGGTTTTAAAAGTCCTGTGGTTATGTGGTTATTAACCCCTTCACTCCTGGACTGGTTGCTACTGTACTGGAACAAAGTCTTGCATCTTTACATTATGGATTAAAATTCAGGAATCACACTGGGGATACCTGGGGGAGCCACAGTTTCAGACTGCCCAAAGCTATCTTTAACATGTGGATCCAATCCCCTCGTGGGAACAAAAAAAACCATGAATAGCCAAGTTAACCACAGTTCATAAGACCGGTCAAAAGGGCTGTCCGGTGGGCAGGGCGCATGGGTCAGGTTGACGCCCATGCCACTTAGCATACCTGGGCTACACCCATAACTTGGGGCCACTGTGTCTGGTTTCTGACTCAAAGGTGTCACTAGCCTGACATCTGCTGTGCATCAGTATGCCAGTATTGTATACATTATGGGCCTCTGGGTCTTTTCATAATTGACACTCTTTTAGACAGGGGGACTCTAAATCGGTGAGAGCCTTTTGAGGCTCCGTCATAAAAATAACTACAGCCCTTTGAGGCTTGGTCATAAAAATAGCCCCAGCTCATTCACCCATATCACAGCTGGATGTCCAAGTAATTCCTGCTTGGACTTACAAAAAAATACCTCCTGCCTTACATTTAAGATCTGCCATCATGTGTCAGTTAGAGGGTATGGCATGCAATGCATCTTATCTTTTACCCTCGCAGACAGGGAATGGCCTGCAAATGGGGAATAAAAATGGCGGGGACAGGGCAACAATAGTAATGCATAGCAAATCAGGTATTAACCTTTCCTCCCCGTCACAATCACTCAGTCTGACTTTGCTCTGGAAGCTGCCCTCTCTTATGGTGGCCTCTCTCCCCCACTCCGTGTCCTAATGGTGGGTTGGAGGCGTGGGGCTCCTCCTCTCCTCTCTCTGCCATTACCGAACCCTTCCTATTACACCCTCTTTTTCTTTCCCCTCCTTTGAGGCTCACACTGTCCAGATCTTCTCTCCTCTCTCTGTACACGTGGCGGCCATCTATCGCCCACCTACCTCTACTCATCCCCCTTCTGTCTTTCTCTCTCACTTTGAATCCTGGCTCTCTTTATTTCTCTTCTCAGACTCCCCTATTCTTCTCTTTTGTGACTTCAACTGCCACATTGATGACCCCTCTCTGCCTTGGGCTTCCCGGTTTCTCTCTCTAACCTCTTCTTTTGGCCTTCAACAGTGGACTGCAGCCAGCACCGACAAGGATGGCCACTATCTAGACCTGGTTTTCACTAAAAACTTCTCTCTCTCTGATTTCTCCATTTCCCCCTTTCCTCTCTCTGACCCTCACCTCATCTCATTTTCTCTCCCTCGCTTTTCTTCTCCACATCCATCTACCCCTCGTTTCTGCAGAAACCTGAGCTCTATTAACCTACCAGCCTTTGATTCCACTTTACGTTCCTCCCTGTCCTCTCTCAGTTCTGCTCCAGACCCTGACAACCTGGTCAGGAACTACAACTTTGCCTTATCCTCCTCTCTTAATCTACATGCCCCACTTTCTCTCTGCTGTCCTCGCCCTTCTAACCCTAGACCATGAGTAAATTCCCACACGTGCATGCTGTGTTCCTCCACTCGTTCCTCTGAACACATCTGGAGGAAATCTCATACTCACACAGACTTCCTTCAGTACAAATTTATGCTGTCCTGTTTCAACTCTGCCCTCTCTCAGGCTAAACAAACCTACTTTTCATAACTAATCAACACGCACAAGTCTAGCCCACGCCGACTCTTCTTTGTCTTTGACTCTCTACTCGGACCACCCTCAGCTGCCTCCTCTTCTTCTGCCATCTCACCTCAGGACTTTGCTGACTATTTTAAGGAAAAGGTGGAATCCATACGTCAGAACATCCTGTTTCCACCTCCCATACCACACCTCTTCCTAACTCTCTTCCTGCCTTCCTTGACTCTTTTTCCGCTGTCTTGGAGGAGGATGTGTCACTGCTGATCTCCTCTTCTCCCTCTACCACCTGCCCCCTTGACCCCATTCCCTCCCATCTCATAAAACCTCTTGCTCTTACTATAATCCCTACGCTCACACAGATTTTTGAACTCTTCCCTCCTCCTTCAAACATACAACAGTTATACAACATTATCCAACATTACTCAAACAGCAAGCTTCACCCTACCCGTCTTTCTAACTATCGACCTGTCTCCCTCCTGCCTTTTGCCTCCAAATTCCTTGAACGTCTTTTATTCTCTCGTTTGCTCCATTTTCTTAACACCTATTCTCTCCTAGACACTCTACAATCTGGCTTCCGCACTGCTCACTCCACTGAAACAGCCCTCACTAAAATAACTAATGACTTCCATGCTGCCAAAGACAGAGGTCATTACACTCTGCTCATACTACTTGACCTCTCTGCAGCATTTGACACCATGGACCACCCTCTTCTCCTTCACATTCTCCATACTCTAATATTCTAGTATTCATAACAAAGCTCTATCCTGGATCTTCTCAGCCCTAATTTCTCGCTATGCAACATCCTGACTCTTGTGTTCTGCTCAAGGATGTCTTCTCTCTACCCCCTTTGTATCTAAAGCCCTCTCCCGCCTTAAACCTTTCTCACGGACTGCCCCATACCTCTGGAATGCCATTCCCCCAATATCCGACTAGCACCATCTCTATCCTCCTTTAGATCCAACTTAAGACACACTTGCTTAAAGAAGCATTGCCGGGTCGCAGCGAGGCTGGCCGCGCGGTGTCCCCCCCGAAGCCCCCCCCCTCCGCTCAAGTTAAAAAAAATGGCGGGGATTCCCCCCGTGGTCCAGCGTGCTTGCGCAGGGCAAGCAGGGCCCGCTCCATTCCTCCCCCCCGCTCCCAACGTGGGACGGAGGAGGAAGTACCAGCTCCTCTGCGGCCCGCACGTTACGTGGGACGGAGGGGGAAGTACCAGGTCCTACTGCGGCCCGCTTCCCCCCGCGGCCAGCTTCCCGAGCTCACCTCCCGTGGCACGCCCTCCTGAGCTCACCTCCCATGGCACGCCCTCCCGAGCCCACCTCCCGTGTCCCCAAGCCCACCTCCCATCCCGGGGGTGCAGGGGATATCGGGGGCAGCAGGGGAAAGCGTCCGGTGGCAAGGTAAGTCACCCCACCCAGTCACTGTCACCCACCCACCCAGTCACTGTCACCCAGTGACTCTCTCCCACCCAGTCACTGTCACCCAACCACTGTCTCCCACCCACCCAGTCACTCACCGTCTCCCACACACCCACCCAGTCACTGCCTCCCACCCAAGTGTCCCTGCCCCCCCTCCCTCCTGGCCCCCTCCCACCCAGTCCCCGCCCCCCCCAACCCAGTCCCTGGCCCCCCCACCCAGTCCCTGCCCCCCCACCCACCCACCCAGTCCCTGGCCCCCCACCCACCCACCCAGTACCTGGCACCCCCACCCAGTCCCTGCCCCCCCACCCACCCACCCACCCAGTCTCTGGCCCCCTCACCCACCCAGTCCCTGGCCCCCCCCACCCAGTCCCTGCCCCCCCCCACCCACCCAGTCCCTGGACCCCCAACCCACCCAGTCCCTGGCCCCCCCACCCACCCACCCAGTCCCTGGCCCAAAGTCCCTGGCCCAAAACCCACCCACCAACCCACCTAGTCCCTGGCCCAAGGTCCCTGGCCCACCCAGTCCCTGGCCCAACCACCCACCCAGTCCCTGGCCCACCCAACCCAGTCCCTGGCCCAAACCCAGTCCCTGGCCCACCCAGTCCCTGGCCCACCCACCCACCCATGCCCATGGCCCACCCACACACTCACCCTCCCAGTCCCTGGCCCACCCAACCCAGTCCCTGGCCCAAGTGTCCCTGGCCCAGCCAAAGTCCCTGGCCCAGACCCAGTCCCTGGCCCACCCAAGTGTCCCTGGCCCAACCCAGTCCCTGGCCCAAACCCAGTCCCTGGCCCAGAACCCAGTCCCTGGCCCACCCAAGTCCCTGGCGCACCCACACCAGTCCCTGGCCCACCCAGTCCCTGGCCCAACCCACCTAGTCCCTGGCCCACCCACCCACCCAGTCCCTGGCCCACCCACCCACCTAGTCTCTGAACCCAGTCCCTGGACCACCCACTCACCCAGTCAGTCCCTGGCCCACCCACCAAGTCCCTGGCCCAAGTCCCTGGACCACGCAAGTCCCTGGCCCAAAGTCCCTGGCCCACCCACCCAGTCCCTGGAAGTCCCTGGCCCACCCAAAGTCCCTGGCCAAACCACCCACCCACCGACCCACCCAGTCCCTGGCCCACCCACCCACCCAGTCCCTGGCCCAAAACCCAGTCCCTGGAACACCCACCCACCAACCCACCCAGTCCCTGGCCCACCCACCCAGTCCCTGGCCCACCCACACACCCACCCTCCCAGTCCCTGGCCCACCCAACCCAGTCCCTGGCCCAGCCAAGTCCCTGGCCCACCCAAGTCCCTGGTCCAAGTCCCTGGCCCCAGGTCCCTGGCCCACCCACTCAGTCCCTGGCCCACCCAGTCCCTGGCCCAACCCACCCAGTCCCTGGCCCAAGGGTCCCTGACCCACCCACCCACCCAGTCCCTGAAGCCACCCACCCACCCAGTCCCTGGCCCACCCACCCACCCAGTCCCTGGCCAACCCACCCACCCAGTCCATGGCCAACCGACCCACCCACCCATCCAGTCCCTGGCCCACCCACCCAGCCACCCAGTCCCTGGCCCACCCACCCAGTCCCTGGAACCCCAGTCCCTGGCCCAAACCCAGTCGCTGGCCCCCCCACCCACCCACTGTGTATCAGTATCAGTGTGTGTTTGTATAAGTGTTTGTGTGTGTGTAGCAGTGTCTCTGTGTGGCTGCGTGTGTGTCAGTAGCTGCGTATGTGTGTATCAGTGGCTGTGTGTGTGTATCAGTGTGTGTGTCAGTGGCTGCGTGTGTCAGTGGCTGCGTGTCTGTCAGTGGCTGTGTGTGTGTGTGTGTGTGTATCAGTGGCTGTGTCTGTGTGTGTATCAGTGGATGTGTGTGTGTATCAGTGGCTGTGTGTGTGTCTGTGCAGGCCCTATAGGCCAGTATAGGCGATAACATTTTTAGTGGGTCACGAAGGAGAAGTTCAAAAATAACCGGGTCACGGAAAAAAAAGTTTGGGAAACCCTGCTATACACGATACATAAAGCTTGGCCCCCTGCAGACGCACTTACCAGAATGCCCTCCTACTGTCTCTCTACGTTCTCCCCACCAATTAGATTGTAAGATCTTCAGAGCAGGGACTCCTCTTCCACAATGTTACTTTTATGTCTGAAGCACTTATTCCCATGATCTGTTATTTGTAGTTATTTGTTATTTATATGATCGTCACGTGCGTTGCTACTGTGAAGCGCTATGTACATTAATGGTGCTATATAAATAAAGACATACATACATAGCCAGGTATTTTTTTATTGTATTATTTATTTATTTTTACATATTCATTCAAAATGTATTTATGTATGGCCCTTTAGGGCTATACATACATGCATACAGTAAGAAGCAATGGTTGTTTTGGCAAATGCTTGCTTGTATTTTAAATGTATATTGCTTCTTTGATTTTAAATTTGTATGCTATTTATATTGCATATTAATGTAGTGTTCAGGAATTTTTGCTGGTGTTTTAAATTGTTTATTTCTGGCTTTTGATTGGTGTTTGCTTTTTTGTTGGATTATTTTTTTACTTGATTTTGAATGATGCAGTTTATTTAGATATTTATTTTATTTATTCATGGTTTTGCTTGGTGTTTTAATTGTTTATTCTGGTCTTTATTTTCGATTTGATTAATTGATTGGTGGTAATTTTGTTCAGTTTACTTCTTTATTTGTTTTTAGTTTGAGATTGTTTTGAATACATTGGTTCTTGTTTGTGATTGTTTTGTTTAGGTTGACCATTGACTGGCATAGTGTTAAATAATGCCCATATTATATGGGCATGATGTACCCACTGGCCATTCAATTGTTTTATTGGCATTAGTAACATGTTGATTTTGCAATGTAATGTGTTTTTATTTGGGCCTGTTTTTTTCATTCCTTCACCATTGCTTGCTATAGTGGTAAATCATGCCCATATTATATGAGCAAGATGTACCCACTGTACCAATAAATGGGTGAAGTGTGGGGGTAGTTGCCTGGGGAGGGTGGTTAGACCTCCTGGGTGGGTAGTGGAATTATTATAGTAGTTACTAACCGCTAAGGTGATTAAGGGGTTAGGGGACATTAGATTGAATTTTTAATTATACTGCATTGTTTGTGGCAACGGAGGACATGGACGGTGATGACGATGAGGACAGCATTCATCGTGGCAGTCTGGCAAGGGTGAGTGCAAGTTTTATTTATTTCATTTCTGCAGGCTTAGTGTTTTATTTTAAATGGGCAAATGCACTATTATCCATATCTGGATAATAGTAATTTTGCCCATTACTGTACTGTATGTGTTAGGGGGCGAAGGGTGTATTTATTTCCAGTTTTTTTTTAATTTTATTTTTTAAAGCACATGATTGGTACAGCAGGCCAGCGGGGACCCCCAGACACCTACGGGCCCACCAGAGGGCCGCCGGAAACCCACGGGGACCACTCAAGGCCCCCCACCGGCCTATAGAAACATTCCTATGCTTTAAAAAATTAAAATAAATGTAATGTATGTTAGGGGCATTTAGGGGTTGTTGGGGGCAAAGGGGGTGGGTGCCTTGTACATATTGCAAGGTTTATTGGGGGAAATTGCCACCAATAAAGCTGCTATTTGGCCTTACCCCATCATTGCCTTAACAGCTAGCCGCTAAGGTATTGAGGCTGCTTTAATGTAATTTTTTAATAGTATGCAGGAGCAGGGGGTCTCTTGAGCTGAACCGCTTTGATTTCTGGCTCAGGGACCCCCTGCTTCCCGAGTTACAAGCATTGGATGCCAGTGTCATCGCCATTTTTAAAGCGTAAGCGTCACATGATGCAGGGTATTTAAATAATTGAGGAGATACCGGCACCCCATACCTGGGCCTGTAATTCGGAAAGCAGGGGGTCCCTGAGGCTGAAATCAATGCGGTTCATCTTGGGAGAACCCCTGCTCCCGCACACTATTAATAAAAATGACATTAATGCAGCTTCATTACCATAGCGGCTAGTCGCTATGGTAATTAATGATTTTTTATTGATATGTGTGTTTTGATCATAGTGTACATGAGTAGAGGGTCTCCTGAGCTGAACCGCATTGGTTTCAGCCTCGGGGTCCCCCTACTTCATGAGACACAGTCTCTGTTATTGGGTGCCGGTATCCCCTTGCAGGATTTAAATCCCCTGGTCACGTGACGTGGGAGCTTTAAAAGCACAGGGGATACCGGCACCCCATAACGGGGCCTGTATCCTGAAGTAGGCAGTCCCTCAGGCTGAAACCAATGCGGTTAAGCTCAGGAGACCCCCTGCTCATGTACACTATGATCAAAATCAATATTCTTAATGCACGATCGCCTGTAAGAGCCGTGCATGGAGACGTAGCGTCTCCATGCAGCTCTTCCAGGCTGTTTTTATTTCTATCAGCTAGAGCACTTTAGAAATTTAAGCACAATAGCATAGGGAAAGAAAACAGCTCGCGCGATCGGGCATGTTTTTGCCCGCACCTACCCACTTCTTAGTGAATCCTGCGTCTGGCTTCATTTTTTATCGTGGGATTACAAATGTCCCAATCAGGCGCAAAAGCTCACTGCTTAGTGAATAGCACCCAGAGAGAGGTGCTTAACTGTTCTGAGATCCTACTTCTTCTACTCTGGATACTCCTCTGTATTATCCCAATAATGCTAGCCCCATTGGGACTCCTAGCGGGTCCTGTTCAAATTACCCCAATACCTTTTGTCGATGCAGGAATGGTCACTTTCCCCGACACCGGAGAGGACTGTTAGTGGATCATCTCTAACCGCCGATCTGCATTAACACCCAGGAGTCCTCATTACCAAGGCCCTCCCTGGCAGTCCTTTTGAATACTTTAAAGCTTATTTTGGACTCCCTTAATGTTTTTCTGGGATCCTGACTTAAAGGGTACTATTCCCATCTACAACATAATCAACATTAATTAACGCTGCTGCCAGAATCACTCTACTCTTTCCTAGATCTGTCTCAGCATCTCCCCTCATGAAATCCCTCTCCTGGCTTCCGATCAAATCCCGCATCTCACACTCCATTCTTCTCCTCACTTTTAAAGCTTTACACTCTTCTGCCCCTCCTTACATCTCAGCCCTAATTTCTCGTTATGCACCATCCAGACTCTTGGTTCTTCTCAAGGATGTCTTCTTTCTACCCCCTTTGTATCTAAAGCCCTCTCCCGCCTTAAACCTTTTTCATTGACTGCCCCTCACCTCTGGAATGCCCTTCCCCTCAGTACCCGACAAGCACCCTCTCTATCCACCTTTAAGACCCACCTTAAGACACACTTTCTTAAAGAAGCATATGAATAGCACTGTGGCTATTCTGAACACATGGCACATAAAGCTTGGCCCCTTGCAGATGCACTTACCAGAACTCTCTCCTACTGTCTCTGTACGTTCTCCCTACCTACCAATTAGACTGTAAGCTCCTCGGAGCAGGGACTCCTCTTCCTTAATGTCTAAAGCACTTATTCCCATGATCTGTTATTTATATTATCTGTTATTTATTGGATTACCACATGTATTACTGCTGTGAAGCGCTATGTACATTAATGGCGCTATATAAATAAAGACATACAATACAATACAATACAATACAACATGGGGGCCTAGTCTGTACTATTACTTTAGAACCATTACTCATCCACTCTCCCCTAGGCTCCTCTCCTCTTGTCCTCCTGGAACCTAACCTTCTCAAACTTTCCGATCCCCTTATATTCTCTCCGTGATGTCATGACAATACAGGGTGGTGCCCAGTACATACTAGTAACCCTTTAGACGGGGGGTTATATATTAATGAAACATTTGTGATACAAGATTTCCTTGGTCTCTGCCAGCTTTCAACCATGAGTTCTGACAT
Organism: Ascaphus truei; assembly: GCF_040206685.1. Lineage (NCBI taxonomy): Eukaryota > Metazoa > Chordata > Amphibia > Anura > Ascaphidae > Ascaphus > Ascaphus truei. Next base: position 57,257,630 of record NC_134487.1, on the reverse strand, counting down.
TTTTGAAGCACTGAAAGGATGCATTGAAAATGCTGAGAATGATTGACAAAAACTTGAGTACAGTAAACAAGAGAGAATTTGCACTGATGGACTCCTGCAATGGTGGGAAATGGGAATAGCTGTATTACTTTGCTGGGAAAATATTTGAAACATAAGTTATTTAAATACCATTGTATTATTGCTCAGGATGCGCTCTGTTCTAAAAAGATGAAATTCAGCCATGTCATTGATGCTGTTGCCCACTGCATCAATAAGGTTGGAGCTCGGGCACTCAATCGTAGGGTGTTCAGAGTGTTGTTTGAAGTGGAAACAATCAAACAGAGAACTATTACTACAGTGCTCTGTCCGGTGGCACAAAAGGGAAGATGCTGGCACACTTTTTCCAGTTGAAGAACCAAATGCTTCAATTGATGGAACAGAAATGTGAGTTACTCACGGAGTGTGATCCACTTAAAGACAAAACTTGGCTGTATGATTTAGCTTTCCTGGTAGACACCACAATGTTATTAATACTCATTTACAAGGTGATAATGGTTTATTTCCGACAATGTTCAACCTTATAAGATCTTTCAATGCGAAACTTAAATTGTTTTCAAGCAGCTTCAAATGAGTTTGATAACTTACTGATAGTGCTGTAATAGCAGAATCGTACCTGAGTCATTTAGTTTCTGTTTCAAAGTCTTTGAAGCTGAAAGAAATAACCTCACTGTCTTTATCAATCCATTCTCCATTTCGGACAGTGAAATAAGAATATATCCATCCAAAATCCAATTGGAAACTGCAGACATTTAAACTCAGGGCAAAGTGTAGAGAGCTTTGTGAGTTACTGACTTCCCCTGATTTGAAAGCCTTCTTGAACTTTGCTATTAAAAGTGACTGCCCAGAAATTCATGACCTTGCACTGGGTTTTGTGCACAAATTCAGATCCTCCTACGTTTGAGACCAGGCATTTTTGGCAATTAACTTTGTTAAAAATAAGTACAAGTCTGTATTGACAGATGCTCATGTGGGCAGCCTGCTCCTGTTATCAACCTTGATAATCAAACCAAATACCGATGTAGCCAGGCCCCCCCTCCCTCGGCTTTCCGTTTACCTCTGCTGCAGCTGGGGAGAGCGCGGCTAGGCAGGGAGGTGCAGGGAGGTTGCGCTGGGCAACTGGGTCGCCGGCAGGTTTGCGGCGCACCCGCAGCATGGGCTGCTATGTTGAATGGGCCACGCATGCGCAGAAGCACTCGCACAGAAGCAGAGAGGATTCTGAGTTGCGGCGGCCATCTTGCTCCACCTCGCGCATGCGCAGGAGCTAGTGATTATATATAATATATATATATATATATATATATATATATATACATACACACACACACACACACACACACACACACACACACACACACGTCCACAGGGTATACCCCGTACTTTATGATGTTCGGGCAAGAGGCACGGCTGCTTGTGGACATCGCTTATAGGTATCTACCGATGGGGTACCAAATACTGCTCATTTCAAATATGTGCAACGCACTTATCAGCAAGCGAAGAAGCAGTTGAACGCCGGCAACAAGCGCCGGTATGACCACAAGGTCCTTTATCGGGACCTAAAGCCAGGAGATGCTGTTCTCCTACACCATCTAGCAATACCTGGCAAGCACAAGCTGGCAGACCACTGGTGCAATGGAGCCTTTGAAGTAGAGTCCAAGATGCCAGGCCTCCCGGTCTATCGCATACGAGACGTTAATGGCCGGGTAAAGGCCTGGCACAGAAATCACCTGTTGCCCATTCCCCAAGAAGGAGACATTGACCCTTAATCAGAGACAATAGTAAGGGCCAGTGAGCCAGGGGGTACGAAGAGAAATTGGATCCACTAGCCGAATCAGATCAGGATCCTATAGAAGGGACCTCCGCTGGTTCCAATGGAGACTGGTGGGCACGTCCCGAAGGAGCTGTAATGCGTAGTTCACCACAAACAAGGCGCGACCGCGGGGCTGAGGTAGGGATTTGTATAGAACGCCGACCACAACCGCGAGGGCGCGTCTAGAGTGTAGGATAGTCTTGCAGGCCGGATTAGGGTAATGGAAGACAGCGTAAATGAAGTACTTGCCGGGTCTTGGAGTATAGAGTAGCAGATCGTTGGGGTATGTAGCCAGAGTCATACAGTCATGCCATTCAGTTGGCAGATACCACACATGCGTATACGTTCAATGGAACGCATATACAGTACGTGCCTTACAGTTTATATAGGGGGTGCATACGCAGTGGCGTTCCAACACAGCAACATAGTGTTTAATTAATGCATCTGTTTCTTGATTATCTTACAGGTGGAACTGTACAAGAGACATCCAGGGTTGTTGGTGGAAGAAGATTGTATTATTTTTCACAAGTCTTTGTCATTTATGTTATTGTGTAAAGAAATAAATATTTTCATAAATCTTACAGGGATATACAGTATAATACATGTTTCTCTCATTTACTTTAATAAATGTCATAATTTATAAAGACTGTCTGTTATCTGAAATTTCCTAACATTGAAAGAGTGTATGGAAATAAGGGACGGGTTACATTACACAGAACAGTACAAAATGTGCATTACTGTAGCAATACTGATCACTGAATTTAGCTTAAATACACACAAGCACCACCTATCATTACTGAAAAGTACCATGGCAGACGCAAAACACCATTTGGCAGCCACGGTCACAGGGCCGTGAAATGCAATGAAATGCCAGGAATTGCACTTTGTACGTGCAGTCACAGGAAAAGTACATTTTGCTACATCTGTATATGCAGAACTGGGGCCTGACATTGGTAAGTATAGGGCCGGACATGCCACAATATATCACTCAGGTTTTTTAGGTACATTTGTTTAGGTGGGGGAGATTGAGAATTTCTGTTTACCATAATACGATTTAAGTGACAATTATAATTTTAGACACTTATAAAAGAAAAGCTAATTAGTGACTTGTAAGAGTAATGATGTTGATAATACAACAGATGGAAATTAACTTTTGGGATTTTTTTTTTTACAATTTTAGTTTTCAAGTAGCACCCTGTCACAATCAGATCAGATGTATAGTCAAAGAATACTTAATATCTTTGTAATCTATTACAAAAAAGTGTGCAGCGATACCCAGAGCTAGAAAAATAACCCGCTGTGTACTATTCACTCAAAAAATGTTCTTAGCACAAAAACACACTTTAAAAATTAAAAAAAAATACACTAGTTTATTATTGTGTTGTTTGTTAGTTTGTTCTTTGTGTCTCTTTTTCCACTCCTACCTCCATGCACCTATCTTTCTGTAAGTCCCTGCACCCTTATCTACCTACTACCTATCTGTTTTTTCCCTCCACATCTGTATTATATTATCTCCTACCCAGCACATTAGTATCTCCCACCTAATACAAACAGCAGTACCTCATTGCCCATCCATCCATTACTAACACCTCTCACCCCAAACTACAGTACACTATTCCCCAAATGCTGTGCTGGCCATAATACAACCGCAGCGCCACTGAACCACAATCTTCTGAAACTCTTTCCAGTCGCAATGTACTCTTCCAAGACTTGTGTATGCAGTGGGCACTGTAATATGCAGAGTAAATATGTCTTCTTAGAAGCTTTCTGGTCTGTCTTGTTTATGTTTCTCTCCACAGATATCTTGGTTTTTGTTAGTCAGTCTCAGTTTGTAGCAAGTTCCTGTACTGCATTTTGCTGCAGCAGAACAACATGTTGCACCATTGTCTGCTTTTTGATCAAACACACTCTCCCCCCAAAACCCAACACTTTTTTGGTGGTGAGGATGGGATTCTGCTGTTAAGAATGGATCAGCAGGATTGGGGAACTGTGCAGAGAAGCAAGCAATTCAGTAAAGGCCGCCATTGTGGACTGCGTCTGCTGCTTAAATAATGATCACACTGGGACACAGAGGAATTTGATGCACGTGAACCGGCATCATGGAACTCTTACTCCGATAATAATCCTGAACAGAAAGGGGCTCAGCTACTGACAGTATGAGGGACCAAAACATGTGAAATGATGAGTTCACTAGTTGTGCCTGCTTTACCAACACTATTTGTCTTCATTCTGAGATCCCTGTTTCACAAACTGAATCAAAGAGCTAATTCGAGTATTTTCACATACTGTATATAGCTGAGCTGAAGAACATCCCAGAGCAATGTCATTGTTGTGGTTTTCTAAATTGCTTTGCTCAAGCATACTAACAGTTGATCATTGATGAAGATCCTGCAGATGCACTGACTTTCATAGCCCAACGGTCTTTAGCTTGGAATTTCTGTTGCACCAGAAATGTGATTATTTATCATGACTGTTTAATATCAATAAATGATATATTAATTGAGTGCAGTCTGGGATACTTTTTTCCTTTTGTTTATCCCTTATGGGAGAGGGGGGTGACGACTGATCAAAAAGATTAAAACCATTGTTCTATTAGGTTTTACCTTTGGTTGAAATAGATTCCTAGGCTCTATTTTTCTAGTTCACAGGCCATGCGTCCCATACCTTATAATACTGTTCTGTTTTCTGGCTTAGGAGGGCGGAGAGGAGCTCCATTATTCTACCCTCCTTAATTCTGTGGATAACCGTTTGCTTTGATGGGGCTTTCAGTTTTTTCCATGCAGCTGCTATTGAGCAGCGTGCTGCAGTGAGAATGAATGCCACCAATTTTCTTTGAGGGGTCAGGAGTCCTTCTATGGGTTTGGCTAGTAGAAAGGACAGCGGGTCCATCTCTATGTTCTCCCCAGTAACATCTTGCATCAAATTTCTAATCATGTTCCAGAAAATCTGTATCTGGGGACAAAACCACCAGATATGTACCAGATCTCCTTTCGACGCTGGGGAGATAAACTGGACGAGCTCCTTCCCTTGTCTCCCTTCCCTTTCCCCCTCCCTTCTTATCCTTTCTTCTCCCCACCCTCCCCCCTCTCTCTTCTTCTATTCTTTCTCACCCCTTTCAAGTAATAAAGCACTTAAAGACTTTGAAGGTAGCTGCCTCCCGATTGGAGGCCCAGAAGTATTTAAATGTTCTAAAGTTAAGATGGAGTTTAGGTTGGCTTTAATGAAATATCTTAAGACCTTATGTCCAGAATATATATTTAAATATCAAAAAATATAGTTCTATTGTTCGGATGAAATCTATGTACATTGTTCTTCCTGTTTAAAAATCTTGATGTGATACCACAAAAAAACAATAAAAACGTTTGAAATGAAAAAAAAAACGGTTCTATAGAGTGCAAACCACGAATGGGCAAGAATGGCTTCGCCATGTTGACAAGTTACGAAAACTCAGAAGTATCACCACTTTAGAAGAGACTCTTCTGGAGCCAACTACCGATTCTTTAGTTTCATGTACAATCCCTGGCGCCCAGGATTTTCCAGAACCCCTTTCTGCATAGGAAGACAATCCTGTCTCAACAGAGGTTCAGGTTCACAGATGCAGGACACTCCTCTGTCAAGCGCTGTAGAGCGACCACAGTACAATAGAACTAAGAGCAGGTGTTGTGTATACTCAGAGCGTGCTGTAACATGCAGTGAATATGCATCTTCTTAGAGAGTGTACTAATGGAGAAGCCAGATTTGCCGACTTGGCCCAGTCACGCAGAAAGTCTCATTCAAGTCAATGCACTTTATTGAATAAGGCCCTAAGAGCTTGGGGGGTTATTTATGAAAGTCTCCCCAGCGGCAACACTGAAAAATCCAGTGCACAAAATCTGCACAATATTTATCAAAATAAAAAAATCCCATTTCTGTAAATGGGAATCTATTTCTTTGATAAATATAGTACTGTTTTTTGCTCTAATTTTGCACCCGGGAGAGATTTCATCACTTTACTGCTAAAGGGGCCCACCAACACATGGCACTGGACAGGTCTTTCTGGCAATGAAGAAAATGAATGGGCAAAGATCAGCCAGCCTCTTACACTTAGGCCGAGTCCATGCTGCCTGCTGGCGCGCTGAGGCGCAGGGAAAGCGGGTGCTTTCCCTGGCCTTGCGGTTGTTTACCGCACGCGCCGTCAGCGGGCCTTCAGGGGGCAGGCAGTGGGCGGGCCGGGGGCGGGCGTGTCACTGGCCGGGGGCGGGCCAGTGACGTCACGGAGCTGATTCGCCCTCCTTGGGCGAACAGCTCACGTGACCGGCCTGTCTCGCCGGCAAGCGGGGGAATTTTAAATTCCTCTAAGACCTGCGCTTCCGCAAGCGCGTGGAAGCGCAGGTGAGTCCCTATTAAAGCCGCTCTAATTGCGGCTGTAGGGGCTCAGTGCTGAGCGGGAGCGCGCCTCAGCGCGCTTCTGCCAGCAAGCAGTTAACATGGCCGAGGCCTTATTTTTTCTCTTGCTAGAGCAGGCTTAATCTCACCATCTGACAAAGTAATTGCAGACTCCTTACTATTTGTCATGCTAGCAAAATATACTAACACTGACACACAGTCGGCGTTTTGGTCCTTTGTGAGTTACGAGGTTGTGTAATGTAAATGGAATTTTATAAGATGGGAACGATTTAAAAGTATTTAAACATTGAGGGATGCTAGGGCTTTTATAGGAAATAAATTGTGACAAAGATGCCATGTTTATTTCCAAAGAAAGATTATAAACAAAATTAAACAAGTGTGATATGTTAAGCCCAGCTTCTAATGACAAACACTATTCCATCACAACATTGAAAGTGCACACTGGGCTATGAAGAAGTTATAGTTTAAAAACAAGCACATTTATCATTTATTTTAAACCAACATGAATTAAATAGAAATAGCCATGTTGGTCCAGTTGTGATAAATGAGTACTTCAGTATTAGGTGATACTTGTGCTTTTTTTGTAAACAAAAGGAGGTGCCGGTACTTGGGGCCGCAGACAGGTTTCCCAGGGCCCAGGACTAATGTTTCCACTCCCCCCGTCTATCTCACACTCACGTCTCCTCTCTCTCATCCCCCCTCATACATTGCAATAAATACACCCCCCTCCCCGCCCACCCAACACATACAGTACAGTAATGGGCAAAATAACTATTATCCAAATAAGGAGAATAGCTCTTTTGCCCATTATTAAATCAAACATTAGCCAGGCAGCATAAAGTAATTAAACCTTTCTACTTACCACTGCCATCATGAAGGGCGTCCTCGACAGCATACTGCAGGGCCATGTCCTCCGATGCCAGCAAGAATACATACAAAAATACAATATAATGGCCCTTAACTCCTTAATCACCTTAGCGGTTAATAACTGCTATAGTAATTAAGGGTTTAACCCACCCTCCACTGCTGAATCCAGGGGTATCAGGAAGCTCTCGTACCGTGACATTATCAAATACAATCTACTGCCATCTACCTTGAATATACGGAACAGGTAACAAAATTATTGTTGCCTTAACCCCTTCATAACCCCTTCATTGCCTTAGCAGCTATCCGCTAAGGTAATGAAGCTGCTTTAATGTCATTTTTATTATTAGTGTGTTTGAGCAGGGGGTCTCCTGAGCAGAACTGCATTGATTTCAGCCTCGGGTACCCCCTGCTTCCCGAGATACAGGCCCCTGGTGCCGGTATCTCCTATGCATTTAAATGTCCCACGTCACAAGACCGTGGGAATCAAATGCATAGGAGATACCGCCACCCCATAACGGGGCCAGTATCTCGGGAAGCAAGGGGTCCCCGGTCTTGAAATCAATGCGGTTCTGCTCCGGGGACACCCTGCTCATCTACACTAGTAATACAATGTAAATTAAAAAATATTATTTCGGGCGCGATTTGCGCAGGGTGAGGCGGCGCTCTCTCTCTGCAGCAAAAAGAACTCGCCGGGTGAGCCCTTTTCAGAGGGTCGATCATCACGTCACCGGCTACTGGCCATTTTTGCAAATGTTGCTATCACAGGTATTCGGGGCTTTCTGCATACCGTGTTAGTAACGCTGTCAACAATGGCAATTTAAAAACCCTGGCGATTTTTTTTTTTTTAATCGGGGCTTAGTTCATAGGCCCCATAGTCAGGCGAAAATGCACTGATTTTATCACTGTTTAGTGAATAGGCCCCTAAGAGTTTTTAAAAAGGGAACAATTTTGGATTTTCATGTTAACTTGGTTATCCAATCAGCATTAAGATCAATGTATATTAGGCTAGCACTTTGGCTAATGTTCAGAATACCTGATAAAGTACTATCTTGTATTTAATGCATTGTGGCATATTTGTAGCATTACTCCGTTACAACGCCATCACAAGAACTTTTTGGTGTCTGGGCTGGATTCCAGGCAACATCTTTTGCTATTCCAGGTGTCCCAGTTTTCAAAGCCTCCTTCCTGTATAACACTAACGGACAGCAACGCTTAAAACCACCGTAATACTCTGTGGAAAGCTTGAATTAATTTTACATGTAAGTTATGTATGCTTATCTTTATTAAAAGAATGTATCTCTTTTTAACCTCTTGAGCACGCTTTGATCTTTTTCTTTAAGATCCCCCTTCGAGGACTGTTTGGGGGAAAGCTTGGAGCAACTGCATAGCAAAAGGAAACTGCAAGGAGAGTTATACCTTTTTGTGCTTACGTATTTACTTCACCTTCTGTGCGGATGAACTTTTCAATATTTCTGTTTTCCCCATAACATACAAAACTCATCCAAAATTAGTCTAATATTTGCCATACTTGTTTTAGCTTTCTATAGTGTTGCAGGGTACATGCAACCACACACGCGGGTTCTCTTGATAAGGCTTCTTTATTGAGCCTTAAAAACTTACAGCACACAAAACAAAATAGCTTCTCTTCAGCATACAAAAACAAAATAGCTTCTCTTCAGCATAGAAAACAAAGCAGCTTCTCTTCAGCATGCAGGACACAGACAGTTCATCACACATGTACTTTGAAAAACAGACCTTATAGCAGTAATCTGTTCAGTATTCCAGTCCTGTCTCCTGACTAGCTAGCCTGCATGTGTGTACATCCTGGGGGTTTTAAAACACCTTGATTATGCAGCTGGAGTCAGACTAATTAAGCAGCCCTTCTCAACTGAAACTTAACCTCGTCACTGCTGCACTGCAAGCCTAAACATAGGTTTGCCAGGTATATGGCTGGTGACGTTCATTCACCCTGTGAAATATAGTAATAACAGAGTCATAATACAACATTTCTCAGTGGGTTAAGCTGATGCACTTTGCCACACTAGGGTTTATTTGTTTAGGGGAGGGTCTTATCCATATAACATGGCACTAAACAAGGTCTGATAACATTTACTGGGGCATGTGTAAGTGATAGTTGCAATCTGTGAATATAATTGTATGGTAATCACTGAATAGACTGGGGAATTCAAACCATTGTTACTATCTGACGTTAAACGTTATTTGGGGCAATAAATTAAAATACAAGAAAACAGAAGAACAGTAAATACTTGATGGAACATGTTTTTCTCTGGTAATAGGCACTGACTGTAATATTGAATACTCATAAAATATTAATTTTCTTCTACTTCTGTGAACATCAAAGTCTGTTACTGCAAAACTGGTGTGAAAATCTCCACTACATTTTTAAAACAATCCCACTGATTTCAAGTGGCTTTTGTTGTTTGTTGAGTTTGGTGTCATTTATTTTTGCCCCAGTATTTCAGCTGGGAGAATTTATCTGCTGGAATAATAACCAGCTGTTTCGTAAAAACATAAATAAAGTTTATTCGTACATTGTAGATATACAAGCTCCATCAAACATTATATGCACATGGCATAATAAACTGCTATTATTTACAATTTTGATTAAATCTGAGCTTCTGCTATCCTGTAGATCAGAGGTCCGCAAACTTTTCGTCCCACGCCCCCCTGCCTGCTCTCCCCCACTATTTACGCACCCGTAATTTTAATTAAAAAGGGTGTAGCCAGAGGAAATCTAACCTCCGCTCACAAATTCCCCTTGAAAAAAGATTTTAAATACATATAAGTGTAATATCCTCTAGACTAGAACTGGCGGGCACTAGATTTTCAGGGGGGGGGGGGCAGTTCTAGAGATCCCATGCTCTCCCCCCAGGCATTTAAATGAAATGTCGGGGGGACCGCGTGACGTTACATGATCTTGGGTGCCATTTGACACCGGGGCTGAGCAGGGGGGGGGGGGGAGGGCGTGAGGCGCCGAGGAGAGCAGGCAGGGGTGCGCACGGGGAAAAGTTTGCGCAGGGTTTTGGCTATTGAAAGCATGTGAGTTTTATTTTCTAATATGCCTACTAAGTGGCAAGGACTGATAACTCTGCAGGGGAGGGCAATATAGGAGGCTGTAGCTTTATCTAGAACTCTCTCTCCCCGAGTCCGGGATGTGACTCCTGAAGAATTAACAGCAATCCCTTTCTAAGGTTCCAGAGCTTCCTTTAAACACTTCAGCATCAGCTTGAGTGGGGAGACTGAATTGATGTCAGCTGCAAAAAAACTCCTGTGTTTAGAGCAAAGCTGGGAAACATCCAGCTAGGTCTCCTAGTAGAGAGGGTAGTGTTCCTTAGTTAGACTCCTGGGCTTATCAGTAAGGACATCAGCGCTAGAGACTTGGAAGACCTTTCTAACAGAAGGAGCTGGACAGAGGATCATCATCCCAGTGTGTTTACGTGGAGAAGAGTGACCAGCGTGTTCATCAGGGGAGTATCCATGCCACGTTCTATAGATCAGGGATCTGGTTGGTGGCTTAACCACTTAAGATATTATATTGTACCTCCATCCTGACCAAGGGCTGGATATTTACTACCAATCATCCTGGGTATGGACTTTGTGGGTATGGGAAGAGAAGTGCACTGCCAGTTCACCCAGATGCCCGAAGGCATTTGTGGAGCACCCACCATGTGCTTGCGATTGATGGAGAAGACCATCTGGGACATGAACCCCAGAGAGTGTCTGGTCTACCTGGATGATATTATCGTCTTCGGTCAGACGTTGGAGGAACATAAGGAGCGCTTCCTGAAGGTCCTGGAACGATTGCAGAAGGAAGGCCTGAAGTTGTCCCTAGACAAATACAAATTCTGCCTTACCACCATCACCTATGTGGGTCATATCATCACCGCCAACAGAGTGGCATTGGACCCTACCAAGGTGGAAGCAGTGGTGAACTGTCCTTGGCCTGACAATGTGATGGAGCTCTGTTATTTTCTCAGATTCTTCGGCTACTATCGGAGATTTGTGGAAGGGTACTCCTGTATTGACAAAGTTCTGAATAACTTATTGAAGCTCTGTCCTGACGATCCTCGCCAGAAAGCCGTGAATCCAAGAACCCCCTTCAGCAAGAATTGGACTTCTGCCTGTGTGAGGAGGCCTTCGTGGCCCTGAAGAAAAGGCTAACCGAAGCCCCTGTGTTGGCCTATGCCGACCTGGATCACCATACATGTTGCACATAGATGCCAGCTTTAATGGACTTGAAGCTGTACTGAATCAGAAGTATCCTGTGGGACATCGGCCTGTCGCCTACATGAGTTGCAGTCTAACTTTGAACAAGAAGAATTATCCAGTCCATAAACTGGAGTTTCTAGCCTTGAAGTGGGCTGTCGTAGACAAGTTACACGATTACCTATATGGGGTACCCTTCGAGGTAAGGACGGACAATAATCCGCTTAACTACATCTTGACATCTGCCAAGTTGGCTGCGCTGTCCAACTACAACTTCACCCTAAACTACAAGCCGGGGGCCCCTGAATGTGGGAGCCGACGCTCTGTCCAAAAGAAGCGGACAGAGCCCAGTCCCTGAAACGGAGAGTGGAAAGCGATTCACGGGAGTCGGGCTATGTGCTCCACAGCTACAGTAATTGAGGAAAACAGTCTTCTCTGAACTTTGCATGGCAGATTCACTGGGATGTCAATCAGGGGCACTCCCCTCTGCGTACTACCGTCCTGAGGCCATGTCCGTCAATCAAGACACTATAATGAGGTGAAAGGAACGTGTCCATGCGCAGATGCGCGACTTGGTGGCTAGGACCATATGCCGGGTGTAACGGTGAAAGGGAACCAGACTCAGTAATAAAGGTCAAGCCGACTTTGTGGCCCCTGATCCATGTTTTGGGGTCCTAGAGTGTCAGCACTTGGATCTGATGGTTGTATATGTACTGCTGTGCCTGTATGTAAAATATGCGACAATAAAGAATTTTTATGTTTTTGCCTTTCCAGGAGTGCCAGCAAGCAGAAATTGCTAGGCTATGAGGTTCAGGGTGGGTTTTGCGGAGAAAGACTTTACAGATTGTGGCTATGTAGCGGGGTTCCAGAGTTACGGGATACCTCAAAGGTGTACCCAGGAATCAGGTAAGATTCTCGGATACATTGAAGCACAATGCTCTGGTCAAAATCCTACCCTGAAAACATTCTTGCAGCTCAATGCCAGGAGCCCCTGCTTCAGCACAGACCAAAAAGGTAAAAGGGGCATAGGGGATCAAGGTACCCCCAGAAGAGTACAGGGGTGCCTAGTCTAGAGGGGGTACCCAGTTCATGCCCAAGTCACCCTGAACCTGTTATAGGGGTTCAGGGGGTGCTCCAGCTATAGGATAAAGTTGCAAGGTTTATTTGGTATAAAAATGTAAAGTCAGCATTAAAATAGTAATGATGATGAAGATGATGATAATATATATAGTGAAATTGTAATAAAATGAATATGTAAAATGGCTGATTATGTTAGGGAGGACAAGGCAATACCATGGCACTTATTCAGCAAGTGGAAGTCAATGGGGCTTTTCCTGCCTGAATGGCACTATCGCAGCTCACTCCCCTTTGCTATTTAAAAAACATAAAACATGGAAAACATGTTTTATTGAAAAATGAAGGATACGGGTCTCTGTCAAATCTTACAAAGGTTTGATTCTCTCTCGGCGGTTAATTGTTAAATAAAATTAAAAAGTCACAAATTAATGAATTAACAGTCACAAATTAATGAATTAGCCTTGTATGGTTGGAGATAATGGGGAAAGGCAGGTTGCAGACCTGTCTGGGACATGCAAATGTGCTCACAAGTGGTATTTTTATTTGCTATACACAGTACGGTGGGTGGTTTTTGTCACTTTTTTACTCACTATAACTTACTTTTGTGTCTGATTGTAGCCACTACCAGCTTCAACTGATGAGACCCAGAAGGTCAAAACAGCTGTCTGTGAGTAGGTTTACCGACTATGCATTTCTTTGACCCAGGCTGTGCTGAAAAGCTGTGTGATACAAGGGGGAGAGCCGGGACAAGTGTCCCCGGCCTGGTGGCTGTGGCGCCGGCTGGAAGTTGCTTCTATTGCTGGGCCTCTCTCCCACGCCGGGCCACGCCAGAAGCTTGCCCCGACTTCCAGCTGGGCCAAGCTTCCAACGTGCACCGGAGAGAGAGAGAGGCCCGCAGCAACTGGGGAGAGCGAGGGCGCTAGAGGCATCAGACCACCAGTAAGGTGAGTGTTGCATTGTGTGTGTATGTGTTTGAGAGTGGGAGTAATTATTGTGTGTGGGGGGGGTGAGGGGGGGTATTGTGGGAAGAGAATTGTATGGGTCTCAGGGGGTAAGTGTGTGTGGGGGGAGGGGGGAGTGCGTTTGTGTGGCCCGTGGGACAGGGGGAATGAGTGTGAGTAGTGGGGGACTGAGGGAGAGGGACTGAATGAGTTAAGTGATAGCAGAGAGAGGGGGTGGAAGAAGGTGGGGGAGGGATGAGAGAGAGAAATACATGAGAGGGGGATGAATAGAGGACGCCCATGTTAAAATGGGCAAGAAGCAAAAAGGTGACACACTGTGTGCTCATTTGCATGTCATTGCCCAGAATCCCTGGCTGCAGTGGACGCATAGTATGCTAAGAGATATTGGGGAAAGACAGGGCTGAAGACCTGGCCGAGACATGCGAATGTGATCACGATTGGTATTTTAAAAAAAATCATGTTATGTCAAATGTATAAGCTTACATATGGCAATACATGGATGGGATCTATTAGCGGATTCCAGAATGATGATACCTGTACGATTTAACAATAAAAGTAAGAAGTGTATTCTTATTTAGCATAGTTTTTGTGATAATGAACATATATGCACATAAATGGAAGGATTTAAGTGTTCTTAATATTTTATTATTCAAAATGACATACAAAAGTATACATTTGCCCTTTAGTAAAATCATGAGGAATGTTAAAAGATAAGTTAAAAACGCTTCCATCCAACGAAGAAAATCATTGCAGCAGTGAAAGAAAAGATCAATATTTCGTTCAATATTACAGTCAGTGCCTATTACCAGAGAAAAACATGTTTCATCAAAGTATTCACTGTTCTTCTGTTCTCTTGTATTTCAATTTATTGCCCCAAATGACAATGTTTAACTTCAGATAATGACAATGGTTTGAATTCACCAGTCTATTCAGTGATTACCATACAATTATATTCACAGATTGCAACTATCACTTACACATGCCCCAGTAAATGTTATCATACCTTGTTTAGAGCCATGTTATATGGGTAAGACCTTCCCCTAAACAAAAAATAGTTTACCAATTTGTAGCTCAGCTCTTATGAAGAGAGGCCATTAAAACTGTTTGCCAAGTTGCCCAACAGTTATTTCAGAGGGAGTCTCCCTGATACTTAGGTGGAAATGAATAATTAGTTTTTCTTCTCTCATCCAAGTACAAATGAGCTTATTTTCCTCCAAATGTATATTGTATGGGCTCTTACATGTCAGGGTAGCCATTACTTATGTCATACTTTCCCACAATGCCCTGCTGGAAGAGCATTGCCACGGGCCTTTGAACCAGCCAGGGCATTATTGGCCAGTTATGCCCAGTTCTGAGGGGACTATTACTATTAGAGGCTGGATGTTGGCCTTTGTTTTTTGCAGAAATAATATAGATACTTTTGTATTGTTATATTGATTTTTATAAACATGATATTGGATATTTTCTTCTATGCTGTTACTGTAGATGTTTATTAAAATAAAATTGTAAACACACTACAGCCCACCTCTCCCTCATACACACACACACACACACGTGTGTGTGTGTGTGTGTGTGTGTGTGTGTGTGTGTGTGTGTGTGTGTGTGTGTGTGTGTGTGTGTGTGTGTGTGTGTGTGTGTGTGTGTGTGTGTGTGTGTGTGTGTGTGTCAATGTCGGATCTAGAAATAAAAGCCAGATGTGAATGACTAGTTTCCTGAAGTCCTTAACCAGTGTCTGGACGTCGGCGCTTCACAGAGAGAGACAGACAGAGAGAGACAGACAGACAGACACACACACAGAGAGAGCGGCACACCCACACACACACACACACAGAGAGAGAAAGAGAGACACACAGAGAAAGAGAGAGAAAGAGAGACACACGGAGAAAGAGAGAGAATGAGAGACACACACACTGAGAGAATGAGAGACAAAGAGAGCGAAAGCGAAGAAGAGAGTGCGACAGAGAGGGAGAGGGAGACAGAGACAGAGAGAGGGAGACAGAGAGAGGGAGACAGAGAGAGCGAGGGAGAGGGTGACAGAGAGAGGGAGAGGGTGACAGAGAGAGGGAGAGGGTGACAGAGAGAGGGAGAGGGTGACAGAGAGAGGGAGAGGGCGACACAGGGAGACGGAGAGGGTGGGTCACACAGGGAGAGGGTGACACGGAGAGGGAGGGTGACAGGGAGCGGGACAGGGTGACACAGGGAGAGGGTAACACAGGGAGAGGGTGACACAGGGAGAGGGTGAGAGGGAGAGGGTGACACAGGGAGAGGGAGAGGGTGACACAAGGAGAGGGAGAGGGTGACACAGGGAGAGGGAGGGTGACACAGGGAGGGTGACACAGGGAGAGGGAGGGTGACACAGGGAGAGGGAGGGTGACACAGGGAGAGGGAGGGTGACACAGGGAGAGGGAGGGTGACACAGGGAGAGGGTGACACAGGGAGAGGGTGACACAGGGAAAGGGTGACACAGGGAAAGGGTGACACAGGGAAAGGGTGACAGGGAGAGGGAGGGTGACACAGGGAGAGGGAGGGTGACACAGGGAGAGGGAGGGTGACACAGGGAGAGGGTGGGTGACACAGGGAGAGGGTGGGTGACACAGGGAGAGGGAGGGTGACAGGGAGAGGGAGGGTGACAGGGAGAGAGGGAGGGTGACAGGGAGAGGGGGAGGGTGACACAGGGAGAGGGAGGGTGACACAGGGAGAGGGAGGGTGACACAGGGAGAGGGAGGGTGACACAGGGAGAGGGAGAGAGAGGGAGAGGGTGACAGAGAGGGAGAGGGTGACAGAGAGGGAGAGGGTGACAGAGAGGGAGAGGGTGACAGAAAGAGGGAGAGGGTGACAGAGAGAGGGAGAGGGTGACACAGGGAGAGGGCGACACAGGGAGAGGATGACACAGGGAGACGGAGATGGTGGGTCACACAGGGAGAGGGTGACATGGAGAGGGAGGGTGACAGGGAGCGGGACAGGGTGACACAGGGAGAGGGAGAGGGTGACACAGGGAGAGGGTGACACAGGGAGAGGGTGACACAGGGAGAGGGTGACACAGGGAGAGGGTGACACAGGGAGAGGGTGACACAGAGAGAGGGTGACACAGGGAGAGGGTGACACAGGGAGAGGGTGACACAGGGAGAGGGTGACACAGGGAAAGGGTGACACAGGGAGAGGGAGAGGGTGGGTGAAACAGGGAGAGGGTGGTGACACAGGGAGAGGGAGGGTGACACAGGGAGAGGGAGGGTGACACAGGGAGAGGGAGGGTGACACAGGGAGAGGGAGGGTGACACAGGGAGAGGGAGGGTGACACCGGGAGAGGGAGAGGGTGACACAGGGAGAGGGAGAGGGTGACACAGGGAGAGGGAGAGGGTAGGTGACACAGGGAGAGGGTGGGTGACACAGGGAGAGGGAGGGTGACACAGGGAGAGGGAGGGTGACACAGGGAGAGGGAGAGGGTGACACAGGGAGAGGGAGAGAGAGAGAGGGTGACACACTCACAGACACACAGACACTCACTCTCACTCAGACAGACAAACACACACACACACACACACACAGTCTGTCACTCACACACACACACACACAAACACTCACCTGCACGGCAGTGGGCCCCCTACACGGCAGGAGGGGTCGCACATGGCAGCGGGGGCAGCACCGGGTGAGGGATTTCCCCTGCTTAGAGCGGGGAGTAGCTCCGGTTAGGGGATTTCCCCTGCTTAGAGCAGGGAGTAGCTCCGGTTAGGGGATTTCCCCTGCTAACATCTGAGCTGGCCATCAGAGCAGGAGAAGAGCAGGGCTGATGGATTGCCCGATGGGAGGGGGGGGCGAATGGCCCGATACGAGGGGGGGGCGGACGGCCTGATGGGAGGGGGGGGCGGACGGCCTGATGGGAGGGGGGGGCAGATGGCCCGATGGGAGGGGGGTGGCGGATGGCCCGATGGGAAGGGGGGGCGGATGGCCCGATGGGAGGGGGGGCGGATGGCCCGATGGGAGGGGGGGGCGGATGGCCCGATGGGAGGGGGGGGCGGATGGCCCGATGGGTGGGAGGGGGGGAGGATGGCCCGATGGGTGGGAGGGGGGGAGGATGGCCCGATGGGTGGGAGGGGGGGGAGGATGGCCCGATGGGTGGGAGGGGGGGGAGGATGGCCCGATGGGTGGGAGGGGGGGGAGGATGGCCCGATGGGTGGGAGGGGGGGGCGGATGGCCCGATGGGTGGGAGGGGGGGGGCGGATGGCCCGATGGGTGGGAGGGGGGGGGGTGGATGGCCCGATGGGAGGGAGGGGGGGGGCGACAGATGGCCCTGCAGGGGCCTGAGGCAGATAGGCGTGGAAGGGCTGGCTGCCGGAAGGGGGAGGAGTGGAAGCACTGAGGAGGGAGGCCACTGCTCAGAGAGCCGGAGGCGGGGTAATCTCCCCCAACAACATGAACCCGCCTCCGGCTTTTTTTTTTTTTTTCTCCAGCGTGAGCGCGGGAAAAGCAGCAGCGCGAGCGCGGGATATTTAAAAAACACATGTGTGCTGCTTGGGCCAATATTTACTCGCCCGGGGGTTAAATCCACCCGCTCTGGGCGAGTAAATGTATATAATTGTCGAACACTGGTTATTTGCTATTGTGCTTCACATTTATGCCTAACTGTAAATTCTGATCCAAAATTAAGAAGCAGCTGTTAAACAGTAAAAGCTGTTATATGGGTTAGCTTTTCCGGATACATTTCTTTCATTTCACACTAAGTAGAATCGAATAGCAACCTAGGTACGTGGGATCCAATTCAACAATATTTTAATCATTGCTTGCCTAGATAGTTTGTTTCTGGAGGACTTTGGACCACATCCAAACTGCATTGAGGCAGCTACAAAAACAACAAGAGTATGTATGGGTGAAGACCCAGTGAAAAACAGAGGGCACTGAAAAAAAAAAAAAAAATCTCTGTTTTAGGCCGCGTCCATACTCCTGCCTCTCAAGCTGAGGTGCGCTCACGCTGTTTCTGGCCAGCGAAAGCAGGAGCTTTTCCCTGGCCTGGCCGGCAAGGCAGTGAGCGCGCTTGCGAGGCAGGCGGGAGGCAGTACTTGGGACACTTCCCCCCCTCCCCTACCCACCCGGGCATAAACTCACCCACCCCACTGGAAGGCAGTCTCTCTCCTGTCCCCTTGGGACACTTATTCTCCCCCCCCCCCACGCAACAACTCACCCCGCTCCCGTCCACATCTCTCCCCCTGCTCCACTCACCTCTCCTCATTGGTTGCAATGGAGGTCACATGAGCGGACTCAGCGCTCAATCTAAAATTTCACTGTCAGGTGAAAGTCAGCACGCTTCTGCACGCCTGCGGAAGCGTGGGCGAGCCCCTGCTAAAGCCGCTCTCATTGCGGCTGCAGGGGCTCACTGTCGAGCGTCAGCGCCTAAGCGCTGACCATGCCCGTGGCCTAAAGCAGCATACAGTATGATGCCTCATTTACTAGTTAAAGTGGCAATCTTTGCCACGTTACAGAAGTGAAATAATTCCAGTGACACGTTTAAGGGGTTTCACTTGGGTAATTAATACTTTTTTTTTACCCAAATCTGTCACCTATATGTTTTTTTTTTCAATTATTTGTTCAATTATTTATCACACTCGTGGAGGGGTATCATTTCCTTTTGCTACTCCTATTTAGGTCATGTCACTGTGTGTTCAGCAAGCGGTCTAGGACGTTTGGCTGCGACCAAAACACTGCTGGTGTTCCGCCACCGGGATACTTTGCCAGTGGGACATTTTTCCGTGATATCCGCTCCCACGCCAAACCGCCGCACGCTCAACCTGAAAAGCCAGGTCTGCCGCGCCCGACCTGATAACTGCATGTTTAAATAGGAGCGGCCTATCTAGGCAGTATAGCAGTCCCGTGCGGGACATTTAAACAGGCAGTTGTCAGAGTGGGCGGTCGGGACATGCAGTTGTCGGAGCGGCAGACTTTGCTTGTTGGGTCGGAGGCGCATCGCAGACAGCGGTCAGGCGCAGAAGACATTGCGGCAAAATGTCCAGTGGCGAGCTGCCCTGCGGCAAAGTGTTCCGGCGGCAGAATGCCAGTGGCGTTTTGGTCACAGCCAAATGTCCCATTACGTTAAGCAAGTACCTGTACAGCCAAGGACGCTCCTCCTCACCTCACCTTCCCTTAACTTAATTGGATCTCTGATAAGGACAGAGCGGGATAAGGGTAAAGAAAACACTTGATTGACAAACACTCATCAAAGACCAAGAAGAAATTAAACTGTCCGACTACATGGGACTGCACCTATTTTCCCTCTTTTTGGTGTTGTTCATTCTGTCATTTATTCATAATAGCCATTCTTTAATTCACCAAATTGGTACAAGAGGTACAAGACACCCAACGTTATTCATAATCCAGTGCAACCCCCTTTTGGGATTACTAGGGCTTTAAGGGGTTCCAAAAATGGTGTTCAAGAGATGATCACCAGAAAAGATTCCCAATTGAGTTGCACTCAGCCTATTGTTTATTTTTCCTTATAATTAAACAGTAGGTGTCCTAAGGCTACTTATGTTTCACAAACACCAAGGAGATAAGTACATAGGGAAATACTAAAAGTTAAAATCATTTTATTAAACTCATCTATCAAAAATGAACCCAAGTAAACTATATTAAAATTCTTGCTTCTCTTTTTTACACAGTATGTGCTAATTGTTACACCAATGATAATTATATCGTAATCGTTTGGTTATCACACAGTCTCCAGACGCTAGTATATGCAGAAGTGAAACACCCCAATCCTAGGTTTATCACTCTCAGTTGTACAAAGTATCAATCATGGTCGCACAAAATATCAATGGCTGAGATGGAATACTTGTCTCAATAGTAGATGGTTACTATTGTAACCCTGCTAAGTTGAAAACACAGCAGTAGTCAGTACACAGTTCATCTACAGTTATTCCTTACAGAAAGTAAGTATCAGTATATATAGTGTATTATGTAGGACTGTGAACTCGCTCGGTAGGCTGCCCCTAGGGTCAATGCAGCCTTACTATATAAATTTACTTTTGCTGTCTTAGCTATGTAATTAGTATCCACAAACAGACTAAAATGCAAATGCGGCTCTGATCTCACACGGGTAAAACAAGGGGTTAATACCTTATAAGCACATATACAATGTTAACACCAGGTGTTACGTTTGCACTTGGTATCGTGTAGGACTGTGAGCTAGCTGGGTAGGCTGCCCCTATGGTCAATACAGCCCTGCTAAGAATTATATATATTTAATTCTCACTGTTATTGTCTTAGCTATATGTGCTTAATCGCCGTAAATAGGGTATCATGCAGATGTGGTTCTGCTCTCACATGGATAAAGCAAAGGGTAAATGCCTTATCAACACATATATGCATACAATGATATCACCATGTGTTTTAGCCCAGGTCTGGCGCTTCATATGAGTCAGTGATTGCACTTAATAATACACTGCAGTTATAAACCACTCTGTTACCCTATCATACTGGGTAAGGTACCCTTTAACACATAACTTAATGCTGGATTAGAATACAGCTTAGTGGCATTATCACACTATAGTTGGATATAGATTTATACAACCGTGTTAGCTCCGCGTCTCTGCATCCAGCGTCTAGTAGCTGTTGAGCATGCTGTGTGAAGCAAGATCCTCCGTGACGGCTGACGTCATCAGTGATCGCGTCGCCTAACTGCCCTTTAAGGGGTTACCTGTGTGGGCCCATACAGAGTAACGCCTCTTCCCCATCACATGGTGCTGGTTGACTAGGCAGAATACCCCACTAAGCCCCACACTCTCCTGTTCATTGAGGGGAGAGGCTTCTGGATGGTCAGGTCCATGGAGGAGATACAGAGGTGGGACCTCATGATGTATAGTTTTTATAAGTTCAGTGTATAGATAGATCTAGGATAAGGAACCCCTTTGTTTTCTAGTTGGGGACAGTGCCCTGTTTAGATAGTGTCCCACAGAGATACTCCGTACTACTCTAAAGGTTCACAGAGCAGCATATGCCCAGAGGGGGTACCACAGGCCGCACCCCCGAAGCATAGTTGGAACAGCCCCATCAGACGGTCCATAGCTGACTCGCACCCAGGAGGCCACATTGTGGCATTCAGTACCGAAGACGGGGATGCTGATCACAGACAGGCAGAGTAGTACCAGGCCTTCCAGAGGCCCAGTGGATATGGAGCACTACCGACGCTATAGAGCAGAGGGACCCTATAAATAACATAAGAAGTATAAAACCTCAGCACCTTCCTAGCGTGCCGAGATAGGGGCAACTAATGATGCTGTACAAACAGTATACCCAAAGGACACCCAGGAGTATATGCAAGATGCATAGTATACCTATAAGACGGATGTAGACAGATTTGTGTTTTTCATGGTTTGGTTGGAAATAGTACATAAAAGACCTTGGAAATATAAAAGGCCTGAATGCTATAGTTTACTGATGCAGTTGAATATATTGACAGTTTGAGAAAATTATTTGGAGAGTTATGGTCCAAATGATGAATCTCACACTTTTATAAATTTTCTCCAACTTTGCAGATAGCCTATTCCAGGCGAGCAGTAGTAATGGTCGCTGAGGTGGCAGCATTTGACCTGCTGTTTTCCTTGGTTGGGCGCCTGTGCACGTGACCTGCATTTGGACAGCCCTAGGACACAGGAAGGCCATGCGTCATATGCAGTCACACGCTTACCCACACCTGTATCTGTGCTCCCTGTGCAGGGACGCCTACAGAAATCATTGGGCCCAGGACAAACATTTTAATCAGGGCCCCCACCCCCTGTGCTGGCTGTATTGCGAGCTACCCCCCCCCCATTTCACACCTCACGAGCCCCCTCTCTTTCTCCTCCCCTCTTCCCATGTATTTCTCTCCCTTCCATCTCACCCCCCTCTGCCTCTCACGCCTTGCATGTATTTCTCTCCCCTGCGTCTCACTCTTACTCCCACTTTTCCTCACTCATCCTCTCTCCTCTCACCACGCTCACTCATTCCCTCCCCCCTCACACAAATCCCCCCCCACAAGATATACCAAAAAACTTCCCACCCACAAATACATACAAAAAAAATTCCCACCACCCAAATATATACAACCTCCCCCACCCCCCCAAATGCATACAAAAAATAATAGTAAATAACATATAACCCCCCCATATACACACACACACCCCTCCCCAATACATATAAAAATACCCCAAGCCCCCCAATACATATACAAATTTCCCGAAGCCCCCCAATACATATACAAAATTCCCCCAAGCCCCCCAATAAATATAAAAAAAAGACCCCCCCAAATACATATTAAAAAGACCCCCACAATACATTAAAAAAAAAGACTTACCTTTTGGATTATCAGGCCGGGTCCAGTGGATGTGGGGGCCTGGTGGCCAGCACTGCAAGTTGGGCTCAACCTCTGGCCAGGCCTGGCTGCCGGTGATGTCGCGGCCGGACCCCGACTCTCGGCTCAGCAGCAACCTGCATGCCTCTATCCCTCTGTCCCATGCCGAGCTTCCGACAGGCCTCCCTCTCATGCCGTCGCGTCCGGAAGCAGAGAGCACAGATGTCAGAGCGCTTCCGGCGCGCATCACGTCAGAGGCCGGTCTGTGTGGGACAGAGTCATGCAGGCTGCTGCTAAGGGAGAGTCGAGGTCCGGCGCGAGAGGACCGGCAGACAGGCCTGGCCAGAGGTCGGGCCCAACTTGCAATGCCGGCCGGGCCCCCCCCCACTCACCGGGCCGGGACGCCAACCCTGCAGACTCACCCTGTTGATGGCCCTGTCGCCGTGCGGGAAGAGAGCCAGGTACACACCTCCCGGAGGTCTCACTCTTCCCCACTCCTCCTTTTCACACCCTCCTCCCCTATACTGGTCACACAAACCCTTCCATGACACTTTCTGCTCCAAATGTCCCTTTGTCGAGAGAGAGACAGAGAGAGAGACAGAGAGACAGAAGAGGAAGGCGTTAGCAACACGGATCGAAAATGTGCGATGGGAGAGGTAAGATGAGAACCAGGATAGAGCTTTGTTGCGGATACCAAGTGAGTTTAGAATATGAAGGAGAAGAGAGTGATCAACAGTATCAAAGATCGAGTAAGATTAATAGGGAAAAATTACCATGGGATGTTGATTCATGTCGATCACTGGCTACTTTAGTGAGCAGAATGGATGAACAAAGGCAGTGCACTGCCAGCAAAAATGGAGGAGGCTAATGGTAGCAAAAAGAACTTGTTTAATGAATAAAAGGATCAAACATGACCCCTGGAGCACCCAGAGAACACACACCTACGCGTTTCGGGCCGTGCGCCCTTTATCATGCCCGAAACGCATAGGTGTGCGTTCTCTGGGTGCTCCAGGGGTCATGTTTGATCCTTTTATTCATTAAACAAGTTATTTTTGCTACCATTAGCCTCCTCCATTTTTGCTGGCAGTGTACTGCCTTTGTTCATCCATTCTACTTTCCCTGTTTGGTGGATTGCACGCTGTTCAGGATACCTGATGGGACTGCTCCTCTGGAATTTAAAGTGAGTGTTTTCTTACATACTATGCCTAGTTATTATGGTTGGGACAATCTCTGTACTGTTCATTGTGCTTGTTAGCACTAGGTACTAGTCCCTTGCCCTATTAGGGTATGTTTTCATTGCTCACCATCATATTGGAGTGTTCCCTACGGAAGAATCATTACAAAATTATTGGGACTCACATGCTTTGATGCACCGGTTACCCACATTTTACTTTAGTGAGCAGCCTCTGTTGAGCAAGATGTGCGAAAGTCAGATAGTAAAGGGTCCAGGAGGGAATGGGAAGTAAGGAAGTTGATCATACAAGAGAACAAGAGATGTTCTAGCAGTTTGGAGGCAAACAGCAGGAGGGATACAGGGCGGAAGTTAGCAAGGCACAGAGTATTTTTGAGAATAAGTGTGACAACCACATGCTTAAAGGAAGAGAGGAAGTGCCAAAGGTTAGGGAGGAATTGAAGATATGAGTGAGAGTGGGGACAAAGACAGAAGTAAGAGTTCTGATAAGCTGTGAGGGGTTGGGATCAAGAGAGCATGTGGCAGAGGGAGCTGGAAATATCAGCGTAGAAACTTCCAACTCTGTAATAAGAGAAAAGGAGTCAAGAGTGGAAGATTGAGGTTTAGGTAGGAGCAGATATGAGGTGGGCGGGATAGAAGGAATCTCAGTGTGGATTGCATTCACCTTGTCTTTAAAGTAGTTGGCAAAGGCTTGTAGAAAAGTGAAGGAAGAATGGGAAGTGGGAGGAAAAGGTCAGAGGAGAGAGTCAAATACACATGTCATGGATTGGATTTGTGAGCTAAAATAGGAGAGAAGAAATGTATTGTACAGAAAATCAGGAGGTGTAAGATTTCCTCCACAGACGTTCAAAAGTGTGAAAGATGCATGTTTGTGAATTTAGCCAAGGCCATGGGCTAGAGCAAGGGTGCGCAAACTGGAATGGCGTGCCCCCGGGGGGGGGGGCAAGATTTTCCAGTGGTGGCGCAGCAGTTACACAGGTCCCGCACTCTCCCCCCAGGCATTTATATGCCGGGGGACCGCGCAAGGCCTCTGTAACTTTCTCCTACCTTGTCTTCGGCGACGCATCGCCTGATAACCCGGCGTCATTGGGTGACGGCACGTTACCATGGCAACGTTACGTCAACTGACCCTGCGGCGTCATTTGACGCCAGAGCCGAGCAGGGGGCATATAGATTAAGAGAAGAGGAGAGAGAGGATAGAGTTGTAAGAGTTGAAAAGGCTACCTGGTTCAGAGGAAGGAGATGGGACAGGTTAGCATTCAGGGAAGATGCCCGAGTGGGGAGGTCAATGGTGTGAATGTTATATTGGTGGCTCTAGACCCTAGGTGGGCAACCTATTTTTAATGTAGCCACAGGTGTGGCGAATGAGAAGGGAAAATAGCCACACCATGTAAAAATTGAGAAATTAGGTTGCTCAATCGAACACTTAACACAACACACACTGCTTGAACATGTTTATTCAAAACATGATCACTTTGACTACTCAGTTACAACTGCCTCAGATGCAAATGATGAAAATTCTTCAAATTGAAAATGTAAGACAATTTAATGCGAAATTTGACAATCTTTTCTGACAAGTTGCAGAAACATTGGCTGAATATCTGTACACAATGCACAGCTCATCTCCACCTCCAAATTGACATCAACAATTCGAGATCTGTATTTTGACTTGATGAATCCCATCAGAGGCTGTTGCTTTAAACTACACTTGATTGGGGCTTTAGTCTGCTCCAATCATAGCCGATTGAGGTGTATATATGCTAACTCCACCTTCACCTATTCAAACCCCTGAGGAAGTGACGTTGTCACGAAATGCGTAGGGTCAGAGGTCACGGCGCCTTGGAGGAAGTCGGAAGTGCGTCACGTGTTGTTTCACCTCACAGTATTCACAGACTGTGTCGCAGCAGTACCTGCAAGCTGCGGCGCCATTGCTGAGATACTTGCGGTCAGAAGAGAAGTGTGCGACTACTCCCCAACTGTGCAGGTGTCTGCAGAGGACTGTCTTCGTCTCACAACTGCCCTTGTGTCGTGTTCAACGCGTGTTTTATCCGATCCTGTTGTAAGTAGGGTTTTGGGTTTTAACCCCTGATGATACGCTGCAACAGGCTTCCTTGTCTTTAATAAATTAGTTTCGTATGTCATCAGCTTCTGTGTTTCATGTTTTATGTTGCTTGTTGTTAGTCAGTTTTGTTATATGTAATTTGTTTATACACTATGATGATCTTTTCTTTTTATATGTCATGGATCTACTGAATGGAGCCTGATCTTACCACATCTTAGATTGGACTTTATCTTGGACTCAGTGGACATTATTATTGTGGGCGCTGGTCTATATTTGTGTTTGTTGTACTCTTTCTGGTGCTGGTTCTACCAGTCCATTCCTGGCTGCCCTTCTATATTTTTTATTTGTTTATTTTATTGTTATCATTGTATATCACATTAGTATATCGGGATTAACGCTGTTAAAGCACATTCTTTTTGTGTTTTTCCACTTTTCATCACACAATACAATAAAGCGAGTGGCCAAGTTAGGAAAATCTTACAGAAACATTGGGGACTACTGAACGTGGATCCTGCATTGAAAGAGCTGACAAGAGATGGTCCAAAAGTAGTGTATCGAAAAGCTAAAACTTTAGCAACATATGTATCTCCCAGTGTTATATCTACACCAATGGGTATAAAAGAGACATTTGTGACTAGAGGGTCATTTAGATGCAGTAAGTGCAATATGTGTAGATTCATGAGTCCATCCAATTATGTCGCATCCCACAATCCAAGTAAGAAACATAGAATCAACGCCTTTATTAATTGCAAAACCACTTATGTGGTGTATATGATTACATGTGGATGTGGGATGCGATATATTGGAAGAACCACCCGACCATTAAAAGTCAGGATGCAAGAACACTACAGACTAATTAGGAAGAAAGATCTTCAACATCTCGAAACACTTTACTGCCTGTGATAGGGGAGGACCAGATAATTTCACTTTTGTAGGTGTAGAAAGAATCATGAAAAATGAAAGAGGGGGTAATATAATTAACACACTTGATCGTAGGGAATCATTTTGGATTTTCACCCTAAAAACATGGGTGCCGGACGGTATTAATGTGGATTGGAGTTTCAATCATTTCTTAAGATAATTATATGAGCGTTGTGACAAACGCCCCTCTTTTGTAGTGCTGACGTCTGTCTGGGTTCTTCCCGACACAGTCTTCTAGGGTTAATTATACAACAAACAGGATCATGCAAAGTATTATGCTGCTTAACTCAGGCTTCTGCCTGCTTTATTTTCATCCAATTAAGGTACTGCAGCTTTAACATGTGTAGGTTAGAGGTACTCAGATACGTTCATTCAGCAGTTCACACATTTCAGTGTTACAATATTTCCCACACTGTTATTTCAAGAAATAAAACCAAAATCATATAAGCAAATCCTATCCCTTTCAGGGATCTAACTACACATCAGAATCAGTCTCTCTAACAGCTGCTGGCCAACTAAACTGGTTCCCCAGCTTAAAACAATGCTCTCTCATTTAGGGTCACAAGATACAGTACAGTCTTTTAGCAATAGCAGTAACCATTTGTTTTGTCTTATCTGTTCGTGGAGTCCAGGCAAATCCTCTGGTACTGTGATACGTGGAGGGGCCGTCAACCCCGATACTGGATGCAGGGGAGCAGCGACACCCCCAGCCTCCAAGGAGAGAGCGTGAAATGCAAAACCTCTCTGCTCTAAATACCTGTGCATGTGATTAGAAGAGCAGGTGAGGGAGAACTAGAGCCATTGTAATCTGTGGTCTGGATTTTCCATCCAGCTGCCTGAGTTAATGTGAAGCTGTGGAACGGATCATTTTTAGCTATTCCTGCACTTTCTGCTCTAAAATGGGGCAGAAAGCTGCCTAACATCTTTGGACTATGTCACAGCGTCCATCCACATGCCTCCTATATTGACCTTTATACTTCTACACCATGTCTGTTATTATGACTCCCCTCTTTCGCTCTCCTTTTTCTCCTTCTTTTTCTCCCCATCCCTCTGGATTGCAGTTCTACACTTGAGAATTATTTTGATTACATTCTGTTATCTTATATTTAGATTTACGAATACTGAACTGGGCATGCTCGCATAAAACAAGTGTGAGCACTTCCAGCCAAGCAAACTAGTATGAATAACCACCTTCCCTAGTTCTTTATATTATAGTTCACTAGTGTTCATTAATTTTCTTATCACATTACTGTATCTTTCCATTGTTTGGATGGGTACAGATAGTATAGCCTTGATATATGCATAAATGAATGTAGATATTTGTATGAATTACGGTAACTTAATGAATAGATCTCACGTCCATAATCAAACGACCTCTGCCTGATATTGTCAGCTGGATGTGTTTATTTAACATAGTCTCATGTTTTCATTTGATAATCAATATACATTTACATGAGTCAAACACTCAAGGAATTATAAAGACCATATGATCCACCTGTGTCAGGGGAGGGTAATTGTTGATTTGTTTTTATTTTGACATATGTACACAATACCTTGCACCATGACAAGTATTTTCATCAATATGTTGTCTGTTTTTTACTTTACATATTTTTCTTTTGTGTTCAAATTTAAACAGATGTCTTCACATCAGCAGAGATCATATCGTGCCCTTGATGCTGGATTCTCCTGCATATATGTGGTGATGTCATCTTGCGTCATAGTCCTGCATCGATCTTCAATTATTTCAGCATGTATATATTGTCAGTCATACATATGCAAGATCCTTGCAGTGTCTATTAACTGATTCCTTTATGAGTTGTTTATGAACAGTCATGCTGTGGACGGACGTTCACAGAGGTACGCAATTAGGAGGCTTTATAATGTGAAATTATAATAAGGCTCTATTGTGCCTTTTCCTTTTTATCAGGAAAACATCCAAACAAGGGGGGGGAACAAAGCTTCCATTCACTTGGGAGTATTTCTAGTGAAACACTATGCAATAATTCACATCTCCCTTAGTCAAGCAGTTCTCGCAGCCCCAAAACATATAACATGAAATAAGCAGATATAAGCAGTCTCTTAAGAATAAAAGTCTTATCTGTTTCTTGGAGGGAAAATCTCAGTTCCTGGTTCAGCTTCAGGTGTAGTAGTTTTCCCTGTGTCTTGAAAATCAGCTCTGCTGTGCAGAGCTCAAGACCGGTCAGCTCCAGAGATCTGGGTTTCTTTTAGTCAGTCTCTCCTGTGAGACTCAAAAACACTGCTCTGTCTCCAAAGGTCAGCTCACACATGAGCAAAGGAGAGTTCTCCCTTCCTGTCTCAAAGGCAGGCTTTTTGTAAACAATCTAATCAGGCAGGTGATGTTTAGTAATTAACTACCACACTGCTAGATTAAAGGAAAATTACTGAACAGGGATAAGTCCCGTTACACATGCTATGGGGATGGTTCTATTGTGGGGGAAGGGCGGGGACTCCCGAACCCCAGGACGTGACACTCACTGTGTTTGGCGTCATGCGCGTCAACACTTGGGGGGGGGGGGGGGGGGATTGGGAGCATACCGTTACTTCATACCCTCTGCAATTATCCCCATTAGTATACTGTATAGTCTCTGACGTGGCCACTCGCACTACATCGGTTATCGAGGTGGGCGGGTACTCCGGCTACAGGACGTTGACTAGGCTACGCAAGCTTCCTATGCATGATGGGTATGACGTCACTGTTTTGGCGCAAAATATAGGTACAGGTTTGTGTATAAATTATGTGTATGTTCCCAGTATCAGGTAACTCCTTGATAAAGTGCCTCACGGCTTGTACCCTCCACCGTTTTTTAATGCAGCTTGAATAAATCATATTTTATTGCCACACGACCAGCTCCTTGTTGCAGTGCACCTTACACTACATTTTGGATACCCTTGGACTTTGGATACGGTTGCACGCTTGAGGACCTACAGGGGAACAACAGTAAGTACTCTTATACTTTTATGTTACCCAAATGAGAAGGAGAAGTGATGACACTTTCATAGACATCTCCAGGGAACAGTGCATTTCTACATGAGGAATTGAAATAGCAACAGAGTTTATATATTCCCGTATGGTTACCTCTGTATACAATGAACTGATAATGTAAAGGGACCAGCATTTGAGCTCCTACAGAAACCTGCATATACTGCCCCTTGCCATAGGACTGCAATTTAAAAGACTTTATTTCTGTGTTTTTCGTTCACTGGACCCTTTATCCCGTTCCGCCATTTAAGTAAGTGTTTAATTAAGTGTATTCTGAAGTAGTCGTGTGTTTGTCTATTAAGGAAATAACTTACAATTTATTTTGCTTAACTTGTTTGCTCAATCGAGAATCCCCAAAATATAAAAATTGTTGATAAGTTCCGTCCATCGTGATAGTCAAATAGACCACACTCCTCAATTTTTTTCTAGAAATCTAGTCAGGTTTCCAAAATGGGTCAAATCGTCCTTCTGAGTTTGTACCAGAATGAGGTTCAGTTTTGACTTGAATTCTTGAATATGCTATGCCACCTCACATATTACTTTACCCTTTCCCTGCAGCTTCACGTTTAATTCATTTAAGTGAGCCATGATATCGCACAGAACATGTAAATCCCACTGCCATGAAGGGTTGTCAGAATTTTTTTCTAGCTGACGTTTCTCAACAAGAAAATCTTTAATTTGAGGAAGCAAATAGGTAAACCGTTCCAGAACTTTTCCTCTGCTCAACCATCTCACATTTGTCAGTAAGATCCTCGAAATCACAGTCACTGCATTCGTTCGAGGCCTCAACAAACCATTGATGGATGAGGGAACTTCCACTTCGGATGTAATTCACGATTTTCACAACCATGTCCATCAAAGTTTTCAATGTGTCGGTTCCGAGCATCTGAACACACAAATTCTCCTGATGCAGAATGCAATGGAAGGCGGGCAACATGTTTTTCACACCATTCTCACTCAATTGCTGCTTCAAACGAGAAACAAATCCTGATTTTCTTCCAATCATTGGTGGTGCACCGTCTGTAGTAATAGAAGCTAGTTTTATCAGATCTAGGTCACATTTTTTTGCAACTCCAATTAGCCACACTTTGATGGCCAATTAGCCACTTGTGGCTATAGGCTACAGGGTTGCCTACCTTGGCTCTAGAGGGCATAAGGTAACCAAAATAATTGCTTGTAAACAAAGTAGGTAGCCTGCACTCAAATAGAAAATTACAGACAGTCCTCGGTTATCCAACACAATGCATTACTCAAAATGGCGTTGGATAGCGAAACGTTGTAAAGCGAAACACGTTTTCCTATAGGAACACTGTTTAAATGAAAGGTTCCCTTCCTGAAGGCATTTTTAACACTAAAATACACCAAATAAAATATGCAGCACACACAACTGATATAGTGTATATACTGTATTATATATATATATAAAATATAACATAATAAATAATATATTATATAGTATAATATAGTATTATATAGTATAATATAATATTATATATATGCTCTTACTACGGTTTGCAACGTTGTTTATGTGTATACACAAACAACGTTGCAAAGCGTCGTAAGAGCGTTGGATAAGCCGTTTTGGTGTTGTAAAAATGAACATAGGTATGCATTGCATAGCGTTGGATAAGCCATTCGTTGTAAAGCGAAGCGTTGTAAAACGAGGACTGCCTGTACTACTCACAAGCCAAAAGCAGGATAAAGCCAAAATAGAAAGCTGGTAAACAAAAATCGGTACCCTTTAATCCCTGGGTGTATGTTTTTCCCTCCTTTAACAGCATATCCCCCTTTTTCTGTGCCTCTCCTTTCCTATACCACTCCTGTTTACCAGCTTCCTATTTTATATTTTTTTCTACATTTATTTATGTGGAGCTCACAGATAAGCATCACCTGATATATTTTCAGTGTGAACCTTCACTTAGCACTCAAGTATTGATGTCCCCTTTAGGCTTGTTTTATAGTTCTTGCTGCATGCGCGTGCGGGCACGGGACTGGCATTGCGCGTGCACGTTACGTTTGTAGGCTACAAGCGGTGACGCGCGCGGTTAGGGGGCGTGACTGTCACAGGGTTAAGCTGTGCTATGATTGGTTCGCGGAGTGGCAGCAGCGCAAAAATACAATTTTATTGCAATTTCCCTGGTCTGCCGCGCAACCGTTCACGGCCGTGCACGTGCCTAGTATAGAAATGTCTGGCTAAGCCAATTATAATTGACTCGCGCACGCACTGTATTACATGCCTTAGGCTGCGGCCCCAGTACGTTCTACGTGAGGTCATTGCAAAAGATAACAGTCTCACATCAATATAATGCACTATCATCAATGGTGGTCCCCATGTATTGAGGGTGCCCTGGGCACCAATACCCCTGGTGTCCTGTCCCAGCAATACCCACTCAAATGTGAGGTAGGGGTACTTCCTGTGGATGTAGATGCACGTTGGATACCTGCCTGGTACTCCAGTACCCGGGTGCTGCTTGTCGCGATGGGTTGGAGTGGGTCCCACTGTAATGCCGCTACCCACGGCGCCCGCTGCGGCTCTTGCCTCCGCTGTCGGGGCGCGCGGCACCCGGACACGTGGTCCCCCTTCTCTCCCTTCTCTCCCTGCAGCCCCTGCTGCCCATGCGCGCCGCCATGGTAGACCCGCGCGCGCGTCTACAGTTCCTGCTTTTCCTCCCGGCGAACTCAACCCGCCCCTTCCGTCGCGCGCTACCATGTCCATCTCCACTGCCGCCAATGTACTTGTTCCGTCCCCACCTGTCCTGCATCCTGCCTCAGCCTATCAGCGCTCAACCTTCATCTGACATCACCGCTGGAGGTTCTCATTGGCTCCTGTCAGTATATAGTGCTACCAGCCCAGAGCTGATTGCTGAGCATAGTCAGTCTCTAGTTGTGCTTGCTACAAGCTACTTCGCAGTCTGCTCTTGTCTTCCGTTACAGACCCTAGCTTGAACCTGGACTCCCGATCTCTGGCACCCTCGAACCCCGGCTCGCCCTACGGACTTCTACCTTCTCCTCGACTTTGGCTTTGGACACCGACTACTATTGATCTCTCCAACCCCGGATCTGACAAGTACCTCTACCACTCTACACTCTCCTGTCCCGTACCAGGCTATCTACACGACTCTGCTAACCGGACCCGCTCACGCGGCTGTAGGGCGGTGGTTTTCCTGTATCCCCACCTCGGCCTCGCGGTCCAGTCCGGTTTGTGGTGAGCACTCCTATATTCCTGTGACATTATGCTCAGCCCAACAGACCTGGACTCCGCCGAGGTGGGTCGACGCTTAAGCGAACACGATGGCCTGTTCAAGGAAGTAGAGACTTGTCTCTCCCAAAATAACCAGCGTATGGAACTGCTCCAAAACTCCCTGGGTACCATTTCAGAGCAACTCAAATCCCTTCTGTCCTCTCCTGAGATTGCTGCCGCTCCTCCTGCTCCTATCTTGTCCCCGCCGGTACCTCTGACTCATCCTCCTGAACCTCGTCTACTTTCTCCCAATCGCTATGTCGTGGCTTCCTGGGGCAGTGTTCCGTCCAATTTGAACTTCTACCCTCTCACTTCCCTACTCCTCGTTCCATGGTCGCGTACATTTACTCGCTGCTGACCGATGACGCCCTGGCCTGGGCTACACCCATATGGGAGCATCGTCCGGATCTGACTTCCAGCCTGGACCAGTTCTGTGCTGAATTCCAGAAGGTGTTCGATACACCAGGTAGGAGGGTAACTGCCGCTTCTTCTCTCCTCAATGTTTCGCAGGGAAATCGCTCTGTGGCTCGCTACGCACTGGAGTTTCGCACTATTTCGGCAGAAACAAGGTGGAATGATGAAGCACTCGCCGCAGTGTTTTGGCAGGGTTTGAATGACTCCCTCAAGGACGAGCTGGCCGCTCTGGAGCGCCCTACATCATTGGAGGAACTCATCGCGCTCTGTATCCGTATGGACCAGCGGCTCCAGGAGCGAAGAGCAGAGAAGGGAAAGCGCCAAAAAGGTACTCAACCCACTTTCTCCTCACATACAGCTCCAGGGGAGCCCGTCGCCGTATCCTCCGAAAAACCCATGCAGCTGGGTGGAACTCGCCTTTCGTTAACGGAAAGACTACGTTGCTGTCGGGCGGGACTCTGCCTTTACTGCGGAAATAGTGGACACCTGGTGAGTACCTGTCCTTCCAAGTCGGGAAACGCCAGCCCCCAGTGAGTACTGGGAGAACTACACTGGGCATGGTAACCTCTCCTTCCTCTCCCAAACTACCATTCAAGATACTTCTTCCTATAACCCTATCAGGGGACTTTGGGGACATCACCACGAGGGCCTTCCTAGACTCCGGTTCTGGTGGGAACTTTGTCGATCAATCTTTTGCGGAGAAGAACCAGATTCCTCTGGTAGCCAAGGATTGGCCCGTAGGCCTAGAAGCCATTGACGGTAGGCCTTTGCAACCCGCATTTATTTCACATCAGACCATTCCCCTCCGTCTTAAGATGACAGGACACCATTCCGAACAAATTCAGTTGGATGCCATCCACACACCGGCTGTAGACGTGATATTAGGTCTTCCCTGGCTCCAGCACCATAATCCCCAGATCGACTGGCTCCAGTCACAACCCCTCACCTGGAGAGATCGGTGTCAAGACATTTGTCTGGTTTCACCTAAAGCCCTAGTAGGTGCCACACATCCAGAATACAAGAATCCCCTCCTTCCGGACGCCTACTGGGAGTTCAGAGATGTCTTCGACAAAATTCAGGCAAAGGAATTTACCACCCCATCGCGCCTACGATTGCCCGATCGACCTTCTTACTGGTGCGATTCCCCCCAGAGGTTGTACCTACCCGCTTTCCTTCCCCCCCCCCCCCCGAGACCAAGGCGATGAAACTTTACATACAGGAGAACCTCCAGAGAGGCTTCATTCGTAAGTCTTCTTCTCCGGCAGGAGCAGGCTTCTTTTTTGTAAAGAAAAAGGACGGCACACTTCGTCCTTGCATTGATTATCGTGGTCTCAACAAGGTGACTGTCAAGAATCGGTATCCTCTTCCCTTGATTGCCGAACTTTGACAGGTTACAAGGCGCCACTATCTTCTCCAAGCTGGATCTCAGTGGAGCCTACAATCTGGTTCGGATTCGTAAGGGAGATGAGTGGAAGACGGCCTTCAACACGCGTGATGGGCACTATGAGTACTTCGTGATGCCCTTTGGTCTCTGTAACGCGCCAGCCGTCTTCCAGGATTTCGTTAACGACGTCTTCAGAGATCTGCTGGATCAACACGTGGTGGTCTACCTAGACGACATTCTTATATTCTCGCAGAATCCCCTGGAACATACTTGGCACGTCAAACAAGTACTTCAGAGGTTACGGGAGAACCGATTGTTCGCCAAACTTGAAAAATGCCAGTTCCACCAGTCATCCACGTCATTTTTGGGTTACATAATCTCTGACACAGGACTCGCGATGGATCCTACCAAGGTGGAAGCTGTCTTGAATTGGCCCCGCCCCCTCTCTCTGAAAGCGGTACAGAGGTTCTTAGGTTTTGCCAACTATTACCGCAGGTTCATAAAGAATTTCTCCACACTGGTCGCACCCATCACAGCCCTCACTCAGAAGAACGCCAATCCCGCACTGTGGTCCCTCGAGGCCATCATGGCTTTTCAGGTTCTCAAGGAAGCCTTTGTCACAGCACCTATCTTGGTG
Organism: Ascaphus truei; assembly: GCF_040206685.1. Taxonomy (NCBI): domain Eukaryota; kingdom Metazoa; phylum Chordata; class Amphibia; order Anura; family Ascaphidae; genus Ascaphus; species Ascaphus truei. Next base: position 57,222,097 of record NC_134487.1, on the reverse strand, counting down.
CATCCTGATCCAGCACAACCCTTCACTCTCGAGGTGGATGCTTCGGACATAGGGGCAGGGGCGATCTTATCCCAAAGGAAGAACCCACAGGCCAGACTGCATCCCTGTGCATTCTATTCTAAAAAATTCTCCACAGCAGAACGGAATTATGATGTGGGTAACCGTGAGCTCCTCGCGATCAAGATGGCTTTGGAGGAGTGGCGGCATCTATTGGAAGGCGCTGAATACCCCGTCACCATCCTTACGGACCATAAAAACCTCTTATATATTGAGACTGCCCGCCGTCTGAGTGCTCGGCAGGCACGTTGGTCCCTCTTCTTCACCCGATTCAACTTCCTTATTTCATACCTCCCGGGTTCTAAAAACACTAAAGCTGACGCACTGTCTCGTCAATTCTCTGTAGAGGACAAAACCGAAGATCCTCAAGAGACTATCCTTCTTCCGAAATGTGTCCTGTCTGCCAGTACCTTTGACGCACTGTTGGAGATCACCAAGGTTCAAGATCAAAACCCTCAGGGTCTCAGGGTGCCAGTTGGACGACTTTTCACACCCCCTACCTTCCGCCAGAAGGTAATGCAATGGGGGCACGCCACTAAAACGGCAGGTCATCCAGGGATCAAAAGGACTATTGACCTCTTGCAACGAACCTTTTGGTGGCCAGGTATGCGCAAGGACATTCGCAAGAATTTCGTCTCAGCATGTTCCACCTGCGCACAGAACAAGACTCCACGGAATAAACCTCCAGGACTCCTGCAAACCCTCCCTATTCCCGATCGTCCATGGGAACATCTCTCGATGGACTTTATTGTCGAACTCCCCAAATCCAAGGGTATGGACACTATACTAGTAGTGGTCGACCGCTTTTCTAAACAAGCGCATTTTATCCCACTCAAAGGTCTACCCAGTGCCCCTAAACTTGCCGAGGTATTTGTCAAGGAGGTCTTCAGGCTCCATGGATCACCTCAGACCATAGTTTCTGATCGGGGGTCGCAATTTGTTTCGAGATTCTGGAGGGTCTTCTGTAAGAAACTTAACATGGCGCTTCACTTCTCCTCTGGATACCACCCACAGACCAATGGTCAAACTGAACGAACCAATCAATCACTGGAGCAGTTCCTTCGTTGTTTCATATCGGACTCTCAGGACAATTGGCTCGACCTACTCCCTTGGGCAGAATTCGCTCACAATAATCTCAGGAATGAGTCCACACTACAGTCTCCATTCTTTTCTAATTTTGGCTTTCATCCCTCCACCCTCCCTCAGTCTGGGCCGAGTACAGGAGTTCCAGCCGCAGAAAAGAGGATTCGGGATCTTCAAGCTTCCAGGTCTAGGATTCAGGATAATCTCAAGCGGGCCATGGCTATGCAGAAAAGGCAGGCTGATCGACATCGTCAGAGACCACCCAATTATGCCCCAGGTCAGTGTCACGGTAGCTTGTGACAGGTTGTAATTTACACCAAAACTATATATAAATATATATATACCTGGGTTTGAACTGGGACGAGACTTAGATATGATAAAATGTAATTTATTCCTTGATAAAGGTGAACACAACAGATTATACAATAACAGCAAAATATAGACACTTACTTAAAGATTATGGCAAGAAAGCCATCAGGATTACAGACTGGCCACTTCTCCCATATTTCAGTTGACATCACAGCAAAACAGGCAGGATACATGCATGCATGAAGATCATTTGCATGAAGAACAATGAAGAACTTTGCATGAACAACATGGATAAAAGGGTGGTTCTGACTTATATATCATTTTAACCCTTGCATCCCAACTTACGGCGCCGTGCCGTCTAGTAAAATCCCCTTTGAAGCTTTTGAAGCTGACTTTGGGCTTCCAGGGTCCAGTGTGAAAAGTTTCACTTACTCTGGTAATTCCTTTTGTCCGTTGGGCCAAGCATAAGCAATTAGCCACTTAGCCTTTGATGACCAGGCTTGTAAATTCTGGCATTCCTGCTCATTATCATAGCAGGGGGTTGCAGTTTCTCAGAACTCAACCAAAATTTCATATTTACTGCAAATCACCTCATAACTTGAGTTCAGTAATACATACAGTCAGGTGAGATATATTAATACAGTCCGTCCCACCTGACGCTCGCAGAGAGACCAAACATTACAGTGTAATATGAAAATGAATAGAGATATTAATATCTGGCAGCCACTAAGTGCCAGATATTAAGTGTTTGAAACGGTTGGTGGCGGGGAAGTCCCACAAATACAAATATGTAATTCTTATCCTTTTCAGCCAAGGACATCTCATAATATTCTTATATTTAATAAGGTTACTCCTTTTGATTCCCTTCTTGGGTAGCTCCAACCCTACCCCCATCAATAAAACCTTTTGAAGTAGGCTTGTAGCTTCTCGCATAACCAACTAGGTAATTACCTGTTGATCCTTCCTGGGTCTTGCATAGCAATTCCCCTGTGAAGCCAGGCTAAATTCTAGCAGGATGTCCTATTTAGCATCCAACTGGCCAATTCACACCTCCCTTTTGGATATGCACTTCCAGAGAGGAAGCTTGCATATCAAACGTGAATAGACTCATGAGTCAAACCATTTGGTCCTGGTACGCATTACAAAGGCAGGCAGAGGTTATTAGCATTTGGCCTGTCTTTGTAAGACTGCAGAAAGGCATTTTATCAAAAATATATGTCCACCTTATGACAAAGTTATATTTTTAATACGTGGGTACTTGGGGGGTTCCCCTTATGACCCAGTGGGTGTGTTATGCAGACACTGATCCCCCAACAATACATTTACACAGGGGAATAAGCATTTTCATGTTATTTAACAAGGGTTAAGTCACAGTTCTGGGCCTCAGCCCAGTTAACCCCTTGTCTCCCTGGCGAGGTTGGAGGGGGCTCTTGGGGGGTAACCCCGTTAATCCCGGGCCAAACCCTCACTATCGTCACAGTCAGAAAGTATGGCTATCTACTAAGAACATACGCTTGAAAGTCACATCCCCAAAGCTGGCACCCCGATTTATCGGCCCATTCTCTATATTGGAGAGGATCAATCCGGTTACCTACCGACTCAAACTACCTGCTACTATGAAGATTCCCTCTGCCTTTCATTGTTCTCTGTTAAAACCGTTTATACCCAATCCTCAGATCCAACACAACGCACCTTCCCCCAGACTTGTCAATGGACAAGAAGAGTTTGAGGTACAATCCATCCTAGATTCTCGTATCTCAAGAGGAGGGCTCCAGTATTTGGTGCATTGGAGGGGTTTTGGACCCGAAGAAAGGGCATGGATTCCGCAAGTCCGGGCATTTCATTACATTGCCCACCAAGTCCACCCTCTTTTGAAACTCTAGTTGGCAAAATCTGCCTCCCCTTTTCTAAGCCCATCTTGCTTGCTGGCATCTACTGCCCCCCTAAAGCCCCTCTACAATCTTTGACTGATATCACCCAATTTCTTGCCTCCATTTCCTCTCTGAATTAGAAGAGTGAGCTGCTAGTTCTAGGGGATTTCAACTTCAATTGGCTTGACCCTAAAAACCACAAAATCCAGATACAACTCAAGTTGCAACTCATTTCCCAACCCACACGAATAAACCTGAAGTCGCATAACCATTCCTTGCTAGACTGGATTCTCTCCTCAAACCCCAGCAGAATCCAATCCTCTGGCATCCTTCCTGATATTTTCCGTGACCATGCAATAGTGTACTGTGCAAGGAAAATTAAACCGCCCCATTCAAGCCCTAAAGTTCTCCTCACTAGAACATTTAAAAACTTTAACCCACAACAGTTTCTGGATGACCTTACCAACTGCCCATGGCACAGAATCGATTTAATTCCCGACCCCGATTCTGCGCTCGACTATTTCCAATCCGAGTTCTTAAAACTCTGCGATACCCATGCTCCACTACGCAAAATAAGGGTACGGGGGGCCAACCTTCCATGGGTTACACCTGACCTTATAGCACTCTACCAGTTCAGGGATGCCTTGTGGAAAAGCTACAAAGTAACTGGCACTACCAAGGATCTCAATCACTACAGATGCATGCGGAACATGTGCACAAGCAAACAAGGCATGCAAAAGCACAATATTACTCTGACAATCTCAACCAAAATACATCAAACCCAGCTAACTTCTGGAAGGTTATCAACAATATATTCCAGGCTCCTAACCATCGGCAACCAAGTAATATCACTAAGGGGGATATTACTCTGACAAACCCCACTGACATTGCAAATGCATTCAATGATTACTTTGTGGGGTGTGCCACTAACTTATTAGCGAAACGCAGCACAAACCCCAAACCTGAATCTCATCCTGGGAGTACCCCTATAGTCCCACCCCCTCCTAACACTGCCCACAATTTTCAATTTAGCCCAGTATCTGAAGAGGAGATTACACAAGCGCTCCTCAAACTAAAACTAAGCAGCCAATGTGGACCCGACTTACTACAATCTAGGTCCCTACGACTTGGTGCCCCAGCCATTGCCAAACCAATTGCGTCCATAGTCAACTCTATCCTGTCTGCAGGCCATATCCCTAAGACCTGGAAAACTGCCAGAGTTGTCCCAATCTTCAAAAGTGGGGACAAAAACACTGTCTCAAACTACAGGCCAATCTCACTTCTCCCAATTCTATCCAAAGTTATGGAAAAATGTGTCCACTCCCAATGAAGCGATTTCTACACCAAGACAAATTTCCCTAGCCAATTCCAGTCTGGGTTTCGTCCCAAACACTCCACCGTAACTACCCTGCTAAAAGTTTGCAATGAAATCCAGTGTGGAATGGAACGGGGACAACTCACTGGTGCAGTATTCCTAGATTTTGCAAAGGCTTTTGACACAGTTGATCATGTTATCCTGCTTAACAAACTCCAGAGCTCTGGAATAGGGAAACATGCTTTAAACTGGTTTCAGTCCTACCTATCAGGAAGATCCCAACATGTGTCCATCTCAGGCTCTAACTCCAACCCCCTGGATATCACCTGTGGTGTCCCGCAAGGCTCTGTTCTGGGGCCCCTACTCTTCTCAGTGTTCATTAATGATCTTCCCACAGCTTGTAAGGAAGCCTCAATACACATGTATGCAGATGACACAATCCTGTATGCACACAGCCATAGCCTCTCTGACCTTCAACACATACTTGAGTCTGACTTTTTGAGATTCGAAAACTGGATTTCCCAAAACAAACTGTTTTTAAACACTGACAAGACTGTAACAATGGTATTTGGGACCAAGACTAAATTTGTAAAGCTTCCAGTGACTGAGCTCCTGATTAGAACCAACGCTAACACCACCCTAACACCTGTCACTAGTTTTAAATACCTGGGCTTATGGTTTGACTCCCACTTAACATTCGGGATGCACATTGATACCCTGACAACCAAGACCTATGCCAAACTAGGGGTACTTTACAGGAACAAATCCTCCCTAAGTCTCCTGGTCAGAAAGCGTATTGCACAGCAGATGCTAATGCCAATTATTGACTATGGAGACATAGTATATGGCTCGGCTCCTCAAACCCACCTAAGCAAACTTGACACCCTCTACAATTCAATTTGTCGTTTTGTTCTCCAATGCAACCACAACACACATCACTGCGAAATGCTCAAAGAACTAGATTGGTCATCACTAGAGTCTAGGCGCAAAGTTCACCTTTTCTGTCTCACCCTCAAATACTTTCTGGGCAAGCTACCCAGCTACCTGAACAAGCTCCTCACCCCTACCACATGCAGCACCTATCACCTGAGATCAGACTCCAAAAGACTATTCATGGTCCCAAGACTCAACAAAGTATTCGGACGTTCCTCCTTCTCCTTCCGTGCACCCCAAAACTGGAACAACCTACCAGAGACTCTCATATCCACCACCAGCTTAAGTTCTTTCAAATCTAAGGCTGTCTCACACTTTAATCTGGTCTGTAACTGTTTCCTACGCTCATAATATATATTTTCTTTAACTGTGCACGCAATGTCTTGTATATAATGTATACCTTGTTCATTTATGTAACTGTATTTGTAACGATGTATTATTTTGTTTTACTCTGTGCCCAGGACATACTTGAAAACGAGAGGTAACTCTCAATGTATTACTTCCTGGTAAAATATTTTATAAATAAATAAAAATAAATAAATACATTTCATCTCAAATTTCCACTTAAACCTGGTAAGGATCGTCCGGAGTCCGGGGCGCTATCGGGGCGCGCGGCACCCGGTCACGTGGTCCCCCTTCTCTCCCTGCAGCTCCTGCTGCCCATGCGCGCCGCCGTGGTAGACCCGCGCGCGCGTCTACAGTTCCTGCTTTTCCTCCCGGCGAACTCAACCCGCCCCTTCCGTCGCGCGCTACCATGTCCATCTCCACTGCCGCCAATGTACTTGTTCCGTCCCCACCTGTCCTGCATCCTGCCTCAGCCTATCAGCGCTCTACCTTCATCTGACATCACCGCTGGAGGTTCTCATTGGCTCCTGTCAGTATATAGTGCTACCAGCCCAGAGCTGATTGCTGAGCATAGTCAGTCTCTAGTTGTGCTTGCTACAAGCTACTTCGCAGTCTGCTCTTGTCTTCCGTTACAGACCCTAGCTTGAACCTGGACTCCCGATCTCTGGCACCCTCGAACCCTGGCTCGCCCTACGGACTTCTACCTTCTCCTCTCCTCGACTTTGGCTTTGGACACCGACTACTATTGATCTCTCCAACCCCGGATCTGGCAAGTACCTCTACCACTCTACACTCTCCTGTCCCGAACCAGGCTATCTACACGACTCTGCTAACCGGACCCGCTCACGCGGCTGTAGGGCGGTGGTTTTCCTGTATCCCCACCTCGGCCTCGCGGTCCAGTCCGGTTTGTGGTGAGCACTCTTATATTCCCGTGACACCCACGTAGCGTGGCCTCTGACACAAATCCCCTCTCCTAAGGGGGTCCGCATCCTCCTTGCCATGTGAGCTCCAGCGGGAGGGTCACACAAAATGTCTGCAGAGCCTGTAACCTGGTCCCAGCCCGCAGGGCACCGCGTGGCTGTCCGGTCACCAGTGCAACAGTACTACTATGGTACTAAAGGGGAAGAGTCCCTATCTGGGGCCTTCCGTGCAACACTCCGCTGGGGTGGCTCAGGGCCCAGCTTGGGCCTAAGGGGCAAGGGTCTAGGCCAGGCCTGCACAACTTGTAAAGTGATAAGGGCCGAACTGCTCCAAAGAAAACTGATTTGGGCTGCACGGGTAAAATCATCATCATATTTCCCCCAGCACCCCTCATCATCATCCTCCTCATCATATCTTCTCTCCTCCCCCCCACAGATCATCATCATATCACCCCCCCCCCAAACCCAGATCTGAGGGTGATGATGAGGGGTGCTGGGGGAGATATGAGGATGGTCATACCAGATAGGGCCGTAGACTGCTTTCCTGGGGCTCAAGACAACTGTTCCATTGCCCCCACCCCCCAGTGTCGGCGGCCTTTGCGAGACTCCCCCCCCCGTCTCACACCCGCATCTCTCCCCCTCACACACAATACTCCCCCTCCACATCACACACAATACCCCCCTGCACACCACACACATCCCACCCCCCTGCACCTCAGATCCCCCTCTCCCCACCCACTGCACCTCACATCCCCCTCTCCCCACCCACTGCACCTCACATCACCCTCTCCCCCCCTGCACCTCACATAGGGCGACCAAATTTCGAAAATGAAAAACCGGGACACATAAAAAAAATTATTGATACAACAAATTACATTACTAAAAAATTAATATTATAATGATATCCAAGTGTCAGCATTGATGCTGTATTATTCATTCTACCTCTTCCCATTCTCTCTCTACCTTCTCCCCCATTCCCTCTATCCCCCCCTCCCCCATTTTCTCTCATCCTCCCCCCCCCCCATTTTCTCTCACACCACCAGTCTCTCTCCCTTCCCTTTCCCTGGTTTCTCTCCCTTTCTCCCCCCATTCTCTCCTTTTCCTACCCAATCTCTACCCCCCCATTCGTTCCCCACCCCCCCATTCTCTCTCTCTTCCTCCACTTTCTCTCTCAATCCCCTCCTCTATTCTCTCTCCCCCCCCTCATCCAGTCTCTCTCTCCACCCTCCTCCATTCTCTCTCCACCCTCCTCCATTCTCTCTCTGACCTGCAGACACCCAACCACTTACCTGTGCAGACACTCACAGAGGCACAGACCTGGACAGACAGACCCACACACAGACGCTGACCCTGCACAGGCACAGACACTGACCCTGCACAGGCACAGACAGACACACTCACTGACCTGCACAGACACAGACAGACACTCATTGACCTGCACAGACACAGACACAGACACTCACTGACCTGCACAGACACAGACACAGACCTGCACAGACACAGACACTGACCTGCACAGACACAGACACTGACCTGCACAGACACAGACACTGACCTGCACAGACACAGACACTGACCTGCACAGACACAGACACTGACCTGCACAGACACAGACACTGACCTGCACAGACACAGACACTGACCTGCACAGACACGGACATTGACCTGCACAGACACAGACACTGACCGACACAGACAATGGCGTACTGACACACTGCCACTAGCTCTGAGGAGCAGCTGCAGGGGGGTGGGGGTGTGTGTCCTACCTTTCACTGTGGAGCATGGCTGGGGGGAAGAGGGGGGAAGCCATCTTGAACCCTGGCAGCAGGGACCTCACTTCCTGCTCTCACTAATGAGGCTCCGCTGTCACTAACCCCGCCCCCACCCGCTGCAGTCAGACTGGCCTCAGCTCTGTTCCTTCTCTCCTCCCTGTCACAATGCTAGCGCTCCTTCAATGTATCGGCAGACCAGGCTCAGGAGGGGGTGGGGAGCGTGTCAAAATGCTGGCACTCCTTCCCTCCTGTGTCTACAGAGCGGGCTGAAGGGGGGGCATCGTTGGCCGCACAGGGAGTCCAGGCGGGCTGCATGTTGTGCAGGCATGGTCTAGGCCTAGTCCAGGAAGCACTTCTCCCTGGACACTACCTTCTGTCTTGCAGCCCTCCGTGTGACTGAGCACGCTGGCTCCTTGTCCCAAAGGATATCCTGTCTCTTGCAGGCTGCTTCAATCCCATTGGCTGGTACAGCCCACCTGATTTCCCTCCCCCCCCGAGGATGCTGCGACCCGTAGTCCCACTGTAGTCCTTGCGGAGCCAAAACTAAAATGGCTGCCACACCACTGACTGAACTGCGCATGCGCAAATAACAATATGGCCACCCCCTCACTCCCGATACTGCGCGGAGCTCCGGTGGGCAACCCAGCAGATCCTCCTCACCAGAGGTAAGGAGGGGGACTCTGCTACACCTACTATGTTTATTTCTGCGATACTTAGGGCTTGAGTGGTCCCTTTGGTTACCCTGCACCTATTCTATTTTATTTATTGCTCTATTTACAGTTTGGAGTACTAATTCTATCTTTATATATAAAGTAAATGCTTGTGATTCCAGAAAGAGATGGGGCCATCCCAATTTATCTCGACATGTCCTATCCAAGATAAAAGTATTTATATACTCCCTGGCTAACAGCAAAAGGACCCAAAAGTGAATGTGTGAGCAAAATGTTTAAATATCACAGGTCTTTTAACCATGGTGGGATAACTTTGATCAATCAGCTCAGCAAAAACTATAGAACACCTTCGGGATTAGGTATTAGGGCTCGCTCAGACAGGCTGCTGCGGGACCATGCTTGCGTTCGCGCCTCTGCCGCGCGCTCCTGAAGGCCAGCGATCTCTGCTCAAACTGCAGGCGTTCGGGGGCATGTAACGGACACGTCACGGAGCTTGTTTGCTTCTATTGGCTGAACCAGCTCACATCAGGCGACAGTAGCACCAAATTTCAATTCGAGTTGTGACGGCAAAATGTCACTGCGACAACGCTGCACTTTGCCGCAGGTGGCGTTTTGAGTTTGAAAACTCCCACCGAACAACCCGAAATTGCAACGGACGTGTCGCATCGCGTTCTGCCTGAGCTGGCCCTTAAAGTCTGCAGGAAAAATAGTGTTCCGGGATCATTTAACCCCACCACACTGATTCCAATAGCATTTTGATAAATTTCGTTTAGATTATTTGCCCTGGTTCCTCCCACTTATACACGGGGTAACATTATATATTTATTTATTTAAATAAAGTTATCAAAGCAGATCGATTTCTACTCGACAGGAAATGTAAAAGGAGGGTACGCAAAAGAAAAAGTAGTAGTACTAATGCTATAGCTCTTCGACCACTAAGCCTCCCCCCTGACAAATAATAAGGAGAGTAATTATCCTGCCTGAGCTTACTCTCCATCTCCCTCCCATTCCTTTGCAGCGCCCTGTAACCCGATCCAGCCAGCTGAAGGGGGAGGACTCCTCTCCCTCCTCTCCCTCCGCTGTGTGTGTGTTTTTTTTTTTCTTTCTTCTGTTTCCTGTCTCGTATTGTGCTCGGGAGCGGATGTGTGCATCGCCCACAGGTGTGCCGCTCTCCCAGCTTCTCTGTCTCCTTTCCCCCCTCCTCGCTGAAAGGGAGGCAGTTGCTGGCGGTGCGTCGCTGCCGCCCCTCCAGCGCATCGCACTGATCAGCTGAGCGCCGCTGAGGCTTCCCAGGCATGGATAGGAGGGATGAGCAGGCACAGGACGCGCAGGCACAGCGCTGCCAGGGATTGTGCTGAGCGCTCCTTCTGATCTCGCTGAGAAGCGGCGGCGGGGGGATCAGACTCCTGTGCTGAGCAAACACCAGCCCAGCGCACAAACACTGCAGCCAGCACCAACTTTGGTGAGTTACTTCCAACACGTTGGCTTTTTATTTTTTTATTTTTAGGTCACACCTGTTGCAAACAAGGGACATCATCATTTACTAAGTGGGTAGATCTATTACCAAAAAAAAAAAAAGATTTGCATTGATTGCACCTGGGCTGCTGATTTTCCCATTACACTTAAACGTGGTGAGCTGTTTGCACAGGGCTGGGCTATGTGCAGGTTTCTCCCCCCTCATGTTGCATTTGTATGAATAATTGTCATTAGTTGTCAGACTGCGCCTCTTTGGACTTTGACATGCACTTCTCACAGTGATCTCCTCGCATGGGACAGGCTGATTGCAGTGGGGTGTGTCTTTAGGAAGACATGGAACTGCTGGGGTCTCTTTAATAATAGCATGTTCTTGTATAGCGCTGCGTAAAACTAGCAGCGCTTTACAGAGACATTTTGCAGGCACAGGTCCCTGCCCTGTGGAGCTTACAATCTATGTTTTTGGTGCCTGAGGCACAGGGAGATAAAGTGACTTGCCCAAGGTCACCCCGTGAATGGAATCAGGTTCCCCTGCTCCAAACTCAGTGCCAGTCAGTGTCTTTACTCACTGAGCCACTCCTCTCTCTCTCTCTCATGAAGACCTTGTTGTGTATGTTGTTGTAGTTTCAATGTTCATTCCACGAGAAAAGGTCCATTTTTCTTTTCTCCTTTGCCTTGGACATCCTGTAACTTGCAGATTTCGTGGTGATCAGAGGAGGTTGGGGAGTTTTAATGTTTATTTCATGAGATGAAGGTAGAATGTGAAGCATTTGCTGACATTTCTCCCCTGGCAGAAAAACATCAAATGCTTATTGAACTATATTTTGCTCTTAAAGAGAAGTGCTAAATCATCTTCCCCTTTGACATGGCGCTAGTAATAAATGTGGGTCCCAAAGATGGTCTTATACTGTTACTTGCTGTAGGTATAACTTTATATAGTGCCATCCATGTACGTAGCGCTTTACAGCACTAATATTATATATAACATAATGGTAATAAGCGCTTCAGACTGTGAACGTGTAGTCTTAGAACAGTTCAGGTAATTACTGTTGTTTTTTTTGGCACTACGGTATACCGCAGCACATTGGAATAATAATCTATTGGTGGATGTGCTGTTTTGCTTTCACTTGTTTCAAATCATATTAATTTCATTTTAAGTGTTATTTCCACCTGTGTATTTTTTTAATTTTGTTAATCTATAATCGGCACACAGTAAAATGCTTAAGGCCCCTTTCAGTGTGGTGTGATGCTGTCGTCTCCGAGCCTGGGAAGATATTTGCTCCATTCGAATGAATGAAGTAAAAATTTCCAGAGCAGAGGGTAGGTAGATTGCATCATAGTATAATAGACAGAGGCCTTAGTGCCAACCGTGTAGGAATGAAATCTCTATGGAGCAGTCTACATAGAACAGGACCAACTTAATTTCACAGATTACTCTTTTTTCCCAGTCCTCGTGCAACGTCAGATTGTTTTTTACTTCCTGGAAATTATTCTTCAATTTGCGCCTCCTATTAGATCGTGCGTGACCAAGCCTCAGCTTTTGAACTGTATTGCCTTGGGTCAGATTGAAGTGTATGTATGTATCTCTTTATTTATACAGCGCCATTAATGTAATGTAGATAGCGCTTCACAGCAGTAATACACGTGACAATCATATAAATAACAAATAATACAAATGACACATGATGAGAAGAAGTGCTTCAGACATAAACGTGACATTTAGGGGAAAAAAATCCCTGCTCCGAAGAGCTTACAATCTAATTGGTTGGTAGAACATACAAAGCTAGTAGGAGGGTGCTAATTGCTCATTTATATAGAAACAAGTTTATGTAGGGCTATACAAAAAAAGGCAAAACGGTGAATTATGTTATAAGTGCAACACGCACAAAATCAGAGAACAGGAAATCCCTGCCCTGGAGAGCTTACAGTCTAAATGAAAATATTGGTGCATTTGGTAGCATTGTTAGGTCCTCGAGTGAGAGAATGTTTCTATATTACCATCTGTAATATATAATGAATTATTTGTATATGTACACACGCAGTGTTATGAAGTTTTTCAGTGTTGGAGCCATCACAATTTTATTTAGAAAGCTACATTCTCCCTCCCTTACAGAAAATGGAATGTATTTTAAAAGGATCTTTTGTGACTTGTACAAAGCTCATTATGACTACTTTTTTTATGATCCTTTTCCAGTATATATTGATAGTGTCGGTATATCATCTTAACTCACAGCTATGATTTTCAGAGATCCACTTTCTGCTAACTTATTGTGAGTGCGCAGAGAATCCTGACTGGTTCCCTCTATCCTCCAATTTTGGGAAGAGCTGAGAGATGCTGCTCCAAGAACATTCTAAAGGGCATAGGTACAGTAGACCATCATTTCAGTAGCCCTGGTCTAAACTGTCTATTTCCTCAAGTCTGTTGGGAAAATAAGTGGAAGAGCAGATCCATTCATGCTTTACCCTTAGTCAGTGGAGTTGAGTGAATATTTGTTTATAACAGGGTGTTTAATCATTTATTCAATTGATGCAATAAGCTATTTTGTTCTGAGTTGCCTGTACTGTTTGTTCGTGCAACAGCTGTGAGCTGTATGAGGGTTACATTGTCTTTTACCTAAATCCACTGACTGAACCTTGGGATTTGATACCATAGTTACTAGGTGACTATATTTTGATGACACAACTGCAGTAAGTATAATATTTGTAAATGCAGTAGGTCTCTTAATTAGAAGGTATTACTACTATTTATCGAAGCAATAGCAGTGATGATGATTAGAGCCACCCGAGAGCTTGTTTAAGAGGTGTCTAACAGGATATGCCTTGTAGCGTAATCATGCTACTTTAGTTGCCTTATACAGCAACAGTTTGGGTTATGGAAACAGTCGGCAGCAATCCACTCTCTTTTTGTATGAACAGTTTGCGGCGTGATATGATTCTTATTTTAAGGAGTTCTCTGTATGTATGTGCTTCCCATATTAAGACATGAGTTTCAAGTGTAGCCTTCATGTAACAATAGCCGTTTCACCAAGCGCCGAAGTCAAGAACCGGCGACGGTGTTTAATAGGTAAATTCTGTTCTGCTGTTGAATGCCCTAAATAGTCAGATCAGTTTAAGCAGCATTTTATTCTTATCATTTTCCTTCCTAATCTAAAATATGTCTAAATTGCGGTCAAATATTTTTTGCCGTCTGAGTGAGATTGCCCCTCTGACAGCTAAAACTAATGACAAGTTCCTGGACAGCTTTTTTTTATTTTATATATAACCATGTGGGAGGAAAGCTCTATGGGGATCTCTGCACAGAGTTCAAAGTGGCAGAGACTGCCGGTCTCTCTTGGTTCCATTATGGAGCTTGGTACTGCTTTGTGTTATAATGTGAGTCTGATCCTTAATTACCTTAGTGCAAGACGATGCATTGCAGGCCTCTCCAGCCCTGTAGGGGAATAGATAAGCCTGCGTTTATCTCAATTCTTTAATACAAAAGTGACTTATCTATGTTCCATACCACTTTACCATAGTATATCAGCTACAGTATAAAAATGGACTCTTTGTAAAGGTGTTGTCCCTTCTAGGTCCAAATTAGCCAATGTCAGTGACATGTTTTTTTAATATGAGGGACTGATATATTTGTTCACTAAAATCCTCTGCTACTACTATTTATCTGATGTCACCGTATTCAACAAGTTAGCACAGGTAAAGACCCCCTTTCTCCACCTCCCAGTATCTCCTCTGATAAGGCCGCTAGAGAAAACACCTGATTTGACAAACGCTCCCCCACCCGGAGGTCCCTACAAAATGCAAATTGTAATTGATTTTCAAACAAACAAAATCAACCAAATATTTGCTTATAGCATAGTTAGATTTATTTGAACAACAAGATCTTACAACCCCCTCCTGTATAATAGATAGGATGGCCTAAGAGTCGAGGACTCGCCTGTTTTACAAGAATCCCTTTTCCCATTCACATTTTGTGCAGAAAATGAAAGAAATATAATTTCCAAAGAAGGGCATTTTAACTTTTTTAAATTGCATGTGTGGGACACACCTCTGCAGCTGTGTTTATATTCCTGAATATGGGACACTTTTTAAACCTGCCGGTAGATTTTAATAAATGGATTTGAGTTCCATATATCTTGTTGGCCAAACTAACACTACAATAATTGTTTGTTCTTAGGAGCAATAACATTGGTGCAGTTTGCATTTTTGTAAAGATGACCAGCATTCCTTGACCAAGGTACCTGTGTTGCAGTGAAACCACAGTGTTATGCTGTAAAAATGGCTGTTTAATAATCTTTTGAAATTTGTGAGTGGGCCAATCCTTGTTTTACGTTGCATCTGGTAACATCTGTGGACTTTCCATTGTCCAATTTGGCTTATGACTGTTACCAGAGAAAGTGATGATGTGCCTTGCTCCCCAAAGGACATTGATATGCCTACTTTTTGGAGCTGTAGATCCTGCTGGAATGTGTTCACACATGAAAGCCCTCTGGATCGCAAGACTGGTACTGTTGAATCTGTAGCTCATATCCGCATAAATATCCTTGTGCTTCGCGTGTGTGTGTGTGTGTGTATATATGTGAGTATGTGTGTGTATGTGTATGTATATATATATATATATATATATATATATATATATATATATATATATATATATATACACACACACACATACACATACCTCCCTCAACCCCGTTATAACGCGATGCAAGTGTGGCTCCCAATTTTTGTATTTATGAATACTTTACAACACGATTATTGGTATCTTAAATACTTTATTGTACAATGCATACAATTGTACATTATTTCTAACGCGATCCGCTTATAGCGCAATCTGATTCTTTGGACCCCAAGCACAGCGTTATAAGGGGGTTGAGCTGTATATCTCCACTCCTTTGTAGTGTGGCAGGTCCGCTCTCCCGTTCTTGGTTCATGGCCCTGAACAGCCCCCCTCTTCTGAACTTTTTAGGGAGAGGTCCGCACTGCAGGGGTTTGGTAATCATAAGGCGAACGTTCATATAATTAGTAGACTTCAAACTATAACAATTAAGGGGGGAAAAAATAAATATGCAAATGTCTCCAGTTTAACATAATCAGTCCCTTTCATATTTAGAAGTACTAATACTAAATTGTTAATAGGTATGCTCATTTCAGGATAATTTCTGATTTTCAAGGTTAATTCTTTCACCTAAAAAAAAAGAGTGGCTCTAATTTAATAATTTTCCATTTTCTTTGTAGGAAAGGAAGATCTTATTTGAATATGTTGCCTGTGTCACTTTTCCTATGTCATCACATTGGCATTGTGAAATTCTCCAGGCTTTTTCAGTTTTGAAGCAATAATGCAAAATAATTGTTTTGCATAAAAAAAAAACTTTAACTCTGCTCAGATTGCTGCAACATTGGGACATTTAGTATTTCTTTACTGTTTTAGGTAGGAGCCTTTATCTATTATTCAGTGGTACTAGGGCTTGTGTATGTTTTAAATTTCACTTTTATTGGGTATGTCCTGTTGGGTAACATTTGGTTTATGAAGATTGAAGAGAAAAAAAAAAGAAGAAAAAAAAGCCAAAAATATATATTTATTTTGTATTTTACATGAACCACTGCAGTTACTGCAGATGAAAAAAAATATTGTTACATTGCTAATCCTCCAGAAGCCAATTTGAAAGGGGAATTGGTAGGGTACCAATGTATAACTGTATGGATTTGACTGATGCCCTGATTTTCGTGGCATCATCCTGCAGTTGAATCATCAGTTGCCGGCGCTGCTAATAATGACTTATTAATGGCATGTGAAGTTTTTTTTATTTTGATCCATTCAAAATCGGATTCATTATTGGTTTCCTGACAGTATAAATTGTAAACCCTTGCACTTGTTCTGCTCAGTGGGAACCTTTTAACCAAAGGGATAATTGTTCCTGTGAATTAAGTGCATTCACATTACTATTGTATGATGCTGGCCAAATCAATGCACATTTCAATTAAGATGCATCTTATGCTGTAAATTAAAAAAAAAAAAAGTGGAAATAGAGTATTAATTTGACACGTTTAGTTTTTTGTTCTTTATATTGCTCACATCAAGGTCTTCGTTATCTTTTGATAAGAGGCAAAAAGTGACGCACTATGGGTGCTCATTTGCATGTCATTACCCACTATCCCTTGCTGCAGTGGAAGCACTGTGTGCTGCATTAACATGGGGTGAAGCAAGTTTGGGGACCTGCGAAAAAGGTGTGTGCATATAAGGAAGGGATCATTATCATGACTCGCATGGCGGGTTTCAAACTTTGTGGTATATGATATATTTTACAGTTCTATTTTATTACTTGCAAGAGCATTGGAGACCACAGGTTCCTCCATTTTAAATGTCATACCACAGCTTTCTCAATTGGCTAGAGACTGTGCACACTGACTGTGATCAAGTGTGGCCCCTTACTAGTGTCTAACACGGTTATGGAAGGTAACATTGCAGGGGTGCACAAAAATATAGAATACAAGAGACCATACAATACAGGAAATTATTATACAATCAGTACAACACACAAAGTCAGACAATAGGAATGGAAATCCCTGCCCCGGAGATCTTACAATCTAGGTGATATATTGGGAGACTTACAGAGAGCAGGGGAGGGAATAAGTGCCGTAGATGGCAGTGCTTGGTCACAATGGTTGGTAGGAGTGACTGTGGGTGTGGGACAGTATCCATGAGTGCAGGCTCAGGAAAGGCTTAATTTAAGAAGTGCGTTTTAAGGTTTGTCTTAAAGGTGGGGGGGGGGGGAAGAGGAGGAGGGGGGTTGGGTGAGAGAGGGTGCTAGGTGTATACTTATTGTCAGGGAGTTACCCAGGTACGGACGGGGCAGTGAGGGGAAAAAGGTTTACATTTTGCTTTGAAACTTGCATAACTACTGTACGTGAATGGGGCTTTTTGTTTTTTAAATTTAAGCGCTTACCATACATCCTGGAATTAACACAAAGCTTTGCTCCCCGTCCCCCTCTTCTTCCCTTTTTTTTTTTTCTTTAATGGTCTTTTTTTCAATGTTTTTATCCAGTTTAATTTCTACTTTGTTGACTAGAGCATTTAGCAGTGCAATAAAGATGCTTTGTGTGATGGGAGTAGTGTGCAGTGGTTTGGGAGGGGTGGAAAGCTGTGTGATTGTGGTGTTTAGGGTAAGGGAGTTGACATTGATTTGGAGGTTTGAAAAGTTGTAATGCTGTTTCCACTCAATCTTTTCTTATTTCTGCTGAAATTTAAGCCTGAGTATTGGATATGACAATGGATAGAAACCAGTGAGTCTGTTATTAGAAAAGCCTCTTGATACTGAACAAAATATGCATTTGCGAGTCTTCTACTTGGAAGGTAGCCCCAAAATTGTGTGTGTGCGTGCTGTACATACACAAGCGTATCTTAAAAAAAGAGACACCTGCACGTGCTCCTTTTGAACATTGTGTTTTTGCTTTAATTACTTGTGCTGCGCTTGCAGTCCTTGCGACAACGTCGCTGACGTCCCACTGCGTTCGCGGAAAAATCAAATGTAATTGACTTCCAGCGATCGCGACCAAGCCCTCATTGGGCGAACCGCTCACGTGACACACTTGCGAGCGGCAAATTCAAATTTGCTCGCTCGGCAAGTGTCTGAGCGCAGAGCAGGCGCGCCCGCCCGCTCACGCAGGACACGTGCATTGTCGCTACATGTCCAGTGTGAGTGCACGCGCCCGCTCAGCGCCACCCTAGACGAGCCCTTATTCCCAGCATCGTGGGACTGGGCAGCGTTCTCCTTCGCACTGCACACTACTACGGCAGCTTACAGTCTGTACCATTACACTGGCCACTTTGCCTTATAGTGTTAGGGCCCCAGACTGAAAAGCCATTAAACATGACCTTTATAACAGATGTGAAGGTGCAGCAGGGGTGAGCGCTTTCACTCCATTATGACTTGCTAAGTAATACTGATGTCATGTGATATTATTAAGTAGAGTTGTTTTCCTTGTGTCTGTGTGTGTCTTCTGATTGATTTTGATTTTGTCACAGAGAATATGGCATTTCCTGGTGTGAAACACTCCAGCAGTGTCACAAGCATTTAGCTTGAGCATCATTTCATTATAGGGTCAATAAACTGCAAATAATGCACCGCTACAGTATTTAACTTCGACTAGACAGCGGTTAAATCATTTTAACAGTAACTGTCCATGTTCCACAGAGAATTAAAGATGCCACTTTGTCTGATTTTTTTTATTTTTTTTTTTTATCTTGTTCTCTTACTTGATAATGGAATTCCCCATAACTTTTTTGTTTTGGGATAACATTTTTTTTTTTTAGTCCTCAAAGGAAGTTTAAAAAAAAAAGGAATTATCCACCAAAACTCTGCAATTGCGTCAATTTTCCCAAGTATTTGGATGCCTAATAAACGCAGCATATTCCCTGCATTCAATGGGTTTGTGTTAGGCCTGGGACATAGAGGGTTCAGCCGCGCTGAGCCGTGCGCCTGCTCTGCCTCGCCTGCTGAAAATGGAGCTTTTTCCTGTCCTTGCAGGCGAGGCAGTGAGCGCGCTCTGGAGGCGGAGCAGAGGCAGAGCGGGAGGCGGGGCTAGTCCCTCGCTCCCATTGGATGTGAACGGTCACATCGCTTCCCCGAGCGGCAAATTTGAAACTTGCCTGTCTCGGCCGAGTTTCTGAGCCTCCGCACGCATCAGCACGCATGCGGAGGGGGAAACTATAGCCGCGCTGATTACAGATGCAGGGAGTTAGTGCATCTGCTCAGCCCGGCTCAGCGAGGCTGAAGCAACTATGTCCCAGGCCTTAGTCCTTTGCAGTCGGAATTGTATTAAACGCATGTAATGTTGCAGAAAGTAGGACTGTTGCTGTCAGTTCGTTTTACCTACGTTTCTATATGTAGGGAAATGGCACTGAGCCGTTGCTTGAATACAACTGCTGTAAATGGCTGTGAGGTGAGGGAAGGTCATATGAGCATATGTTTGAACACCAGAAGATCAACTTAGTTGACTCTATTAAATCAGTACTTAAATCAGCTCCTTTTAAACATGAACTGCATAAACTCATTGCTAGAAGAAGCCTGCCATGCACTGTAATGAGATCCATCAGTCACCGATGTGCTGGGGTATAAAGCAGTTGACACACTTTCAAGCATTTTATTGCTTTTTTTTTTTTTAATATAACGCGCGTAGTTATTGTGAGTAAAAGAAGCAAAAACCCTGCACCGTACAGTGTACAACAGATAAAAATACCACGTGTGGTGCATTTGCATGTCTCACACAGGTCTGCGACCCTGTCTTTCCCCAATATAACAAACCGTGCTTCCACTGCAGCCAGGGAATCTGGGTAATGACATGCAAATGAGCGCAGTGTGTCACTTAATGCTTCTCGCCCATTTTATAACACACACACATTGCTCATGTTAAAGAAGCAACCCACCCCCCTCCCTCCCGAGAAGCCTTTATGTAATGTTAACGCCTATAATGTTATCATCTTGTCCCATGAGCATCATCATTTTTTAATCTCTAGCATTTGAGGGTACCATGGCAACCTGGAGACTGCCTCAGGCTCCTGGGAGAGCTCCATTTTACCCTCCCGGATACTTAATATTTCCAACGCTTGTATCTCCTGAACAGAGCATCAGGTTTAAAAAAAAAAAAAACAAACAAAAAAACTGTTAGGGCAAGAAGAGAAACAAAGTACCCCCCCTCCCCAAAAAATGGGAACTGCTGATTTTAATGATTCTACTTGCTGACCTCCAGTGACCATGCATTATGCAGTCTGCTGCCTCCAAATCATTTTATGGGAGTTGCCATCATTATTTTTAAGAAATTGATACGACCGTCATCATGGGAGATTTTGCAAATAATATGAGTAATGGCTTACTCTGATTTCTAACATGTGCAGATATAGCGTCCTTCATTCAGTCAAACATTTTCTTCAAAATGATTTGCCAGGTTGCTTGTGTTTTGTTTGCCTAGGTCATCCTTTGTGCTTTAAAAAAATAAAAATTATCTGTGGTAATTTAGATTATCCCGTAAACCATTTTGTTTAGATTTTTTTTCTCTCTCTTACTTTGGGGGTTATTCATTGAACTCCCATTGACTTCAGTGAGCGTAGCGTATCCATGCAGTATTGCCCAAATCTGTTGCATAGGGCAGCATGGCCAAAATCCATGATAATTGCTGCACTTCAGATTCTTAAATTGGGAGGCGAAGTGTATATTGTTGGCTTCAGTGTGGATTGCTTTAAAGCAGCTTTTCCGTTAGAGAAAAAAATCCTTTCTAGGTGGGAAGCAGGAGGTCTCTGGAGCTGAACCATGTTAATTTCAGTTCCAGGGACCCCCTGCTCCCCGAGATACATGCCTGCTTATGGGGCTGCCGCTATCTCAATCCTGTTTTAAAGCTGCCTGTCACGCACACCACACCTGTGAGCACGTGACTTGTATGTGTGACAAGGGTCAATACACACCGCTACCTAGCCGATCCACTTTGAACCCCTGCACAGGTCCTCAAATGAGTAATATCTCGCCCCCCCAACACCAATCCATCACAATTATACCTTAATGCTGCCACCACCATGGATACAGAAAAATATAATTGCTTGGAGTAATTTGTCCCTGTTTACTAAGCAAAGTATGTAATTAAGACACCCAAATCTATTGTAGCAAAATGTGTCAAAGTTGAATCACACTCCAAAGCATGCAGAGTTCAATTAAAACCAAAAGGCCATACTTATTATTATTTATAATAAATAATAGTAGTAGTGCTTAGGTTACAGAAAAAGAATATTACAAAACATACAGGACAATATATGCAGAGTCCATCAAATAAAAGGTGTAAAATACATTTATCTAATTCAATTCCTTTTATAGAGGCTTGAAGTTGGACATATGGAAATCCACACATGGCAATAGACACCACACCATGTATATTGAATTACAAATACACTTTCCCAAATGTCTGTTTTTATCCTTTAAACTTCTCTGCCTAGGAAACTGGATACACCCACTTTCTAAACACCCGCCCCGTCAATCACCAGCGATTCCTTTATGGCCTGGAGAGGGGGAACCAAATGTTTTTGAGAGAGAATGCATATAATTTAATTTGTCTGATTGCACATGTTACAATATGTGTAATTCTCATGAATCGTTGTCAGACCCATGATGTTTAATATTCAGTAAATTCACACACATTGACTTTCTTCTTGGCCACACCCTCTGGCATTGCTAGAACACCAGAGAAACATTCCTCCCAAGTTCTATTAAAAGGGTTATTGTTTATGTCCACTGCCCGGAAGAGTTGTGACGTCATATTTTAATCCCCCACTTTCCAAACCAGGCGTTGGCCCCAGATAACCAAACTCCTAGACAAACACAGAAATCCAGGCAGAGCCACTGACTCCACCTGCCATTAAAACAATCCTTGAATTTTTAAGATACAAATTGTAACTCAAATTAACCTCTAATGTGCCAAATTTAATAAAATACTGACTATTTTCTGGCCTTATGACACTATCTCTTTTATAGCAGGACTAGCTGAGAGCCCCGGCGTTGCCCGGGATGTTTGTGGTGTGGGTGTGGCATTTGGGTGAGGAGTGGTCCACGCGGCCCATGTGCGGTGGTAGTGCTGCTGTGGCTGTACTGATGGTGATTGTATCGGGGTGCTAATTTGGGAGGGTTTGGTGCTGATGTGGGGGTGCGGATGTGGGTGTGCCGATGGGGGAGGTGCAAAGGTGCCGATGTGTGGGTGCTGATGATGTTGATGGGGGCTGGGAATGGCGGGGAGCCGAGAATGCCAGTGTGCTGGGGGGGCATGGGATACCGGTGTGCTGATGTGGTGGTGCTGGGGATAGTGTGTGTGTGTGTGTGTGTGTGTGTGTGTGTGTGTGTGTGTGTATACACACGTGTGTGTGTGTATACACACGTGTGTGTGTATACACACGTGTGTGTGTGTATACACACGTGTGTGTGTGTATACACACGTGTGTGTGTGTGTATACACACGTGTGTGTGTGTGTATACACACGTGTGTGTGTGTGTATACACACGTGTGTGTGTGTATACATGTGTGTGTGTGTATACATGTGTGTGTGTGTATACATGTGTGTGTGTGTGTACGTGTGTATGTATACACGTGTGTGTATACACATGTGTGTGTATACACGTGTATACACATGTGTGTAGACATTGTGTGTGTGTATACATGTGTGTGTGTGTATACATGTTTGTGTGTGTATACATGTTTGTGTGTATACATTGTATGTGTGTGTGGGGGGGGGGAGCTGCTTACCTTGCAGTCGGCAGCATCTTCCTCGTGCAGGCCGGGAGACGGACCCTGCAGTCATCTGGTACGGAGGGGCGGGGATCAGACCGGAGCCGGACAGAGGGCATGTGGAGGGGGGGGGGAAGCTGCAGGGAGAGCAGCACGGGGCATGTGGAGGGGGGAGAGCAGCACATAGCATGTGGAGGGGGGGGGAGCTCACCCGTCCTGCCGCTGCCTCACTCATCCTGCCGCTGCCTCACTGATCCGGCAGCTGCCTCACTCATCCGGCCGCTGCCTCACTCATCCGGCCGCTCCCACGTGGATGTGAGGCGGGAGGCCGCGTGTTGTGGCCGCTCCCCCGCGTGTGTCCCGGGCGCTCGGTCCGCTCCCCCGCTGACTGTAGCGGCGCCGGGGTGTGAGCTTGGGGGGTTGGGGGTGGGGTGTGAGCTTGGGGGGGGGGGATGTGTGTGTGTGTGTGTGTGTGTGTGTACACGGGACTCCGGGTAAGTTCAGGCACAGGGAGGGTGGGGGGTGTGTGGAAGTTGAGGTGCGGTCCAGCTGACGGGGGAGAGTGAGGGGCACCGGGAGGGGATTGTGTGTGTGTGTCCCTGTCCGTGTGTGTGTCCCTGTGTGTGGGTGTGTGTGTCCCTGTGTGTCCTTTGGCCCGTCACTCCGCCTCAGGCCAATGAGAGGTGTGCGGGGGCGGGCCAAGGGACCAATGAGATTTCCCCTAGGGACACCGGACATCCAGGCAGGCAGGCAGGCAGGCATACAGTGCTTTCAATTATATAGTATAAGATAGGTTGTGTTGACAGGTCAGTCAGCACCGCAACTCTGGCGCCAGGAGGGAAGGTTTAAGCACCCTGACTTTTTCCACCCCCTGTATTTATTGATACTCCCCTTCTTAATGCTTTTTCACAGTCGTATTATGATGCAGACTTGTTTTCCTCAATAATCCCCCTTCACCTTCAAGAATTAACCGTGCTGTGCGACTGTTTCAACTTTATTTTCAAGTAAAGAATATATTCCTACAATGTAATCTTTGTAAAATATGTGAGGGAAGAATACTTAGATAATGTAAGTAGATAATAGTGCAGGATTTTCATGGAAGCGTTCCAAGGAGTAGCTCTGTTAAGCTGGATTCATTTGAATAATGCCAGGCCATGGGGATTTCCAGAAGGAATGCTATAGCCTGGAAGTTGTTATAAAACAGACACAGGGACTTGGGCATGGCAAGATATTACTTTACAGACTTGTACAAGCATGCCTGTAGTTTTCATGTGCCTATGGGATTTTGTGTGTGTGTGTGTGTATATATATATGCAGTGTTCGACAAACCTATACATTTGCAGGCGCCGGGCGAGTGGATTTAACATCGTGGCGAGCTCCTATTGGCCCAAGCAGCACACGTGTGGTACTAGGTGGCGAGTAGATTTTTTTGGTGATTTGTCGACCACTATATGTGTATGTATGTATGTATGTATGTATGTATGTGTGTGTGTACACACACACACACACACACACACACAATTGGGGACTGCGCTTGGGTGTGAGATGATGACAAAAAATAGTGAAAAAAAACAAATAAACAACCTAGTTAAATATATCAATGGATGATGTAAACTCTTACTGGTAATAATCAATAAAAAGTGATATGTGAAAAAGGTGCCGAGTTCTAGCTCCATCCCTTTTCAGGGTTCTCAAGTTGAAAGTTCCTGCTGCAGCGCCTCAATGCCTGAAAATGTGGAGACTTGACGAGTACTGGGGGCAGGTGTATGTATAATTGTATTTTGATACAGTGCCAACAGTGTATGCATCGCTTTACAAAGGGACAGTACATGACCAATAAAGTACAAACCGCAGAGATTAGAGCAGCAAGCAAATAAGGGCAAAGGGCAAAGGGAGGCCCTTCTCCAAAGAGAGTAACATATAAATGAGGCAGTTTTCCGTATTAAATAGGCAATCCAAGCCAGCTTATATTTTGTTTCCTTTTATTTAATTATTTTTTCCCACTGTTTTGAAGCAGGGGGTTTCTGGAGCTGAACCCCATTCACTTCAGCTCCGGGGACCCCCTGCATCCAGTGGTGCTTGCCTCCGAAAGGGGGTGCCGGTATCGTTCTGCTTATTAAAGCTCATCTATTGGGCCAATAGGAAACTGCTCTGGATGACATCATGGCTTTCTATTGGCCCGTGGGAGCTTTGAGAAGCGGCCATTATATGAACCCTGCTACCCAGCAGGAGCGGCAACTGGCACCCCCTACGGAGATCTGTATCTCTGGAAGCAGGGGTCCCGGAACTGAAATTGAATGGGGGTCAGCTCCAGAGACCCCCTGCTTCAATCTTGTGTAAAGATAAAAATACAAAAAGGTTAGCTTGCCCTGTTACGTTTTGTTATATTCATTCTCCGTTATCTGTTATAGATTTGTAGATGTCGGTTGTGGTTTACAAGTGCTTTTGTTTTCTTACTTCGTTATTCCCCTTTCCTAATGTAATACTTTTGGCTATCCATAAGTGATGCCTAATTTTATGCATGAAGTATTTTTTATATATATATTTTTTTTTAATCTTCATAGTGCAGGAATCACTGTTTCCAAACAGCGATCCATGTTGAAATGGATTTGAAGCAAAAGATGACACTGCGCTCATTTGCATGTAATTTCCCAGAATCCCTGGCTGCAGTGGAAGCACTATGTGCTAAGAGAATGGGGAAAGGCAGGTTGCAGACCTGTCTGAGGCTTGTGAATGTGCTCACAAGTGATTTTTGTATTTGCTGTATCAGCTACTCAACTTTTCCCTTTTCTAATACAGTACACCACCTATGGGACTATACCATGCACAGTAACGCTTTATTGTACACTGTGTAGAGAAAGTCACAGGGAAGTGATGTGGATTCAGATTGATCAAACCCTTTGCCAATTTGCATGTTCTTACCCAGAATACCTTGCAATCCCATATTTCATGCTGGAGGAGGATGAAACATGTTGCGGAAGGGTGAATCCTCCATACTGATCAGGTCTGAACACCATTCGGTACCGCACTGTGCTTCTAATCTGTTTCCTCTCTCCCATGTTTTCACAGGAGAGGGCACTTAGGCTGCATGATGCCCAGCCATGCATATTAGTACAGTCCCAGCATCTGTTCTCCTGGGCTTGATGTGAGCTCTTCTCATGCATATGAAATTGAATTGCACACCAAGCGAATATCTCTTCACAGTGGTTCCCTTGACGGTTGCTTAATGCAGAGGTGCTGAACTCCAGTTCGCAATCCCCTCCCCCCCCCTCTCCTGTCCAACATGTCAGGGGTTCAGGATATCCCAGCTTCAGCACAATCAGAGGCTCAGTCCGAGACATGTGCTGAAGCAGAGATATCCTGAAAACCTTACCTGTTGGGGGGCTTGAGGATTGGAGTTGAGCACCACTGGCTTAATGCAATCTGTATGCTGATTGGCTGCAGCTATTGATCACTTTGCAAAAGCCAACTCCACGGTTAACATTTTACTCCAAAGCAAAAAACTACCATGAAAACATTGCTGCACTGAGTCTGCCCACACACAGTGGTAACAATATGCTATGCATTGCAGCCCTGTATGCTGAACTGCAACCTGCGGAGAATAGCAATGTCCTGATATTTTCAGATCTATGGTTTGTAACCTTTCACAATTAGGACTTGCTGAAATGTAGGTATTTTTTTCTAGTACAGCTTTTTAGCTATTTATCCAGATGTTTACAGTTAAATGTACCGTCCTGCTTACCCCCTTTTTATAACAAAATGCACATAGTTGCTGTCACTTTTTACCTTTTTTGTTCTGAATCTGCGTACCTGCATATTTGGAAATACTTTGGGTCATTGGGGATTTTTTTGTTGTTGTTAAAACAAAACGATTACTGTATGAATTTGTAATCCTACATTGTACTTGTGATGTTAACTAAATGCCATTGAGTTACTGCTCATTTTTCGAGCTGGTCATGCACTAGTCATCTCACGGGCCTTGTGCATAGATGATGCCGCAATGTTATTTTTTGTTTTTAAATACAGTCCCCACCCCTCCCCCCACAGAATGTACAATGATTGATATAGCCCTTAATTTTCTTTCTGGCTTTGAAACATCTGACCTGATGTTGGTCAAAATAGGTCGTGTCATGAAAGCACGCACGGTTTTTCAGTTACTAATTGCATTCGAACAGGGGTGACCAATTTCAGTCCTTAAGGGCCACCAACAGGTCAGGTTTTCAGGATATCCCTGCTTCAGCATTGGTGGCTCAGTGTTGCAGCAGGGATATCCTGAAAACCTGACCTGTTGGTGGCCCTTGAGAACTGCAGTTGGCCACTCCTGAATTAGTACATCATTCATAATCTCAAACTACACGCTGATTTAAGCACCTCTGTGTTCTCAGTCACATTTGCCACTGAATCATTGTGTCGAAGCATCAGGAATAGGTCTTATCAGTTGCCACTCAAAAGCTTTAAAACGCCCATACACAGTGAAACGCTGAAAATACATATGAAGCCAAATAAGGATGCAAAGGCCATATGTAACATACAGATGTAGGCAACGTTCCTGCCACCAGTGTGACACGCTGCTAGGGGACACACGCCACGTGCCAGCGGAAAACCAGCACTTGCTTATAATCAGAACGGTGTGAGAAGGGGTGTGGGGTTATCGTGCCGTTTCGCCCGTGGGAGCGAGACGCGGGTTGTGATACCACTGGCTGTATATTTTATAACATTTTGAGCGATTCACATTGCCCTTTTTCACCTAGTGGAAAACCAAACGGGAAGTGTTTTTAATACAGGGGTAGTCATCGCCAGTCCTTGAGGGCCACCAACAGGTTAGGTTTTCAGGATATCCCTGCTTCAGCACAGGTGGCTCAGTCTGTGCTGAAGCACATATATATCCTGAAGACCTGTCGGTAGCTCTTGAGGACTGGCGTTTGCTACCCCTGGTTTAACAGTTGCCAAAGTAATTAATTCATCTGTTCTGCAGCAGTTTGTATGAAAGTGACAAAATAATCTAGTAAAGTTCAGAGGCTCACCTGTGATTGAGGCAGTGGTACACTTTCTGCCTACTCTTCAATTTAAAGAGCGAATTTATGACTGAGCACCGTAAATGAAATCCTTGCTCCATAATTACCAGCTTTGGCAAGCGATTGTTCAGAGCCCAGCCCCTTGCTGTGTTATACATGACAGAGCGCATTCTGTAATCATGGGTGAGGACATAACAATTTCTTGAGGGTGTTCTTTGTGATGTGTGATTTAACTGTCCGGTTTCCTGAGCATTGTGTGTTTCAGCACTTATGTCAGTTCTTAGTGCTTTACAATCTTCTCTAACTTATGTAAGGCACTTCTACATGGGCTGCTATGTATATTTTGTAAGTCTTTGTTTTTTTTTTCTGTATTACAGGACTTGTAGCAATACATTTTATTACAGCCCTGTTTAGAGTACAGTTGAGAGATTGGATAATCTTTCTAACTAGGGTGTTGCATTATGTAAACCTAAATAAGCAATCCAAGCAATTTCCTACATAGTGTGTTTTTTTTTTTAAATTACTTACTACCTTTTTTCTCTTGTCCAACTCTTATTGCTAATTTGAATGCGTTGTCTTTTTAATATACTGAGCATCCTTTTGTTTCTGTAGGCGGTTTTTGCCCACTTCCCAAGCACGGCAAGATCTTTGCAACACCTCTGTTTGATAACTTGTTGCCAATATTTCCCGCAGCTTGAGCTGCAAACGGTAACAATAGATAATAACTTGGTAATATAAGAATACATTGTTGCTGCTAACTACTCGAAAGATTGATTGAAACTGAAAGGCGGCCATTTGGTGAACCCTGGGAAGCAGTATCTTTGCTGATCGATCACAGGAGAACGAATAGATCGTCTGCTTAAGTAATTAGTTTTCAATAAAAGTAATCAAAGGCTGCCTATATTAAAACAAAAATATATATTTTAAGTGCTGCTTAGATTAACTCCAAGTGAGCACAATAGGATAGGGTTTCTACATTTCAAATGCAACAATTGTTTCATGTTTATACAAATGTACCCATTTTTTATGTTAATGGTACAGTTGTGGTACGCTCGGAAATATCTGCCAGTGAGAACAGAATTGCCTCTTCCTTTGGACTTATAACCTCAGTTCACAGTGACTTATTTATTAGTTCTAGTACAGTCATCATCATGAGCCAGCGGGTCCACATACTGAAGCTAGGCAATCGGTTTCTTGACATGAAGTCACGTGCCTTTCTAGTTTTATCTCGCCCTGCTTAATAACCCAGCAAACACATGGGAAGTTTGTAGTAAGCATTATCATTTTTTTAAAGTAGACTTGGAAAGTACCTAAATTACTTGGCCTGTTTCCCTTAGAATCTTTATGGATGAAAGATAAACATGTGTTCAGCATCTCTGAGCTCCTACTGGAAGAAGACAAAGTAGCCCTACAAATTTCAATATTTAATTCAATTAATTCAAACCATGGGGATCCTCCCAGAGCTAAACGGCACTAGTTGTAGCTCAGAGGACCCCCTGGTTCCTGAGATACTTATTATCCATTTAGTCGGTCATCCAATTGGAAGCCACAACATCGCAGCCTTTCTTCCCTCCTTCCTCCCATCCCAAATGACATTATAGGGAACTATTGGCTTGTGGGACCCGCAAGATTTGACGGACACATTAATTTAACCTAAAGGGAAGGAAAGCACCAGCAACTAAACCGGGAAGTGTCTCGGGATACGGGGAGCTAATACATGTGCTTTATTTAAGTTCCAGTCGACCTCAAGTTTTAAAATCTATTAAAAAAAAAAAAGAAGTCTTCACACCTCTCCCAAATCTCTGCTCATTGTGTATAGAATATATAAACAATATACATGCACTCAACAGTTGAGAAATACTAGCAGGAGCTGGAATTCAGAAAGGAAATTTCCCGATATCAGCAAAGAAAGAGTAAGGCTACACTTATAGCGACGGCGCGTCAACACAAACTCATTGTCGCTGGCACTTATAGTGGACGCGACAGAGCGACAGCGCTACCAAAATTCTTGTCAGTAGAAATTGATTTTTTCAGAGACGGTCTCCACATGTGACTGCCTATAAGCCAATCAGAGAGCTTCTACTGCATCGTGTGTGTGTGTACTGCTACTGTAAAGTGTCCTTCCTTTATATGGGATTTTACAGAACAAGTACAATATCTATCTCCAGTGGCACAAACTGTTCCCCAATAAAGCTGCTGTCATAAAAAGAAGGGAGAGATAATCGTTTTTATTTGCTTTTGGCTGCCTTTTTTTATTGTCTCCCTATTACAGCTCAGGAGTTTCCCTCTGGTAATAGGTGGTGGCAGAACCAATATAATAAGGACTACCAAGAACTGTATTTGCGTGTAGTCTTTATAACCTGCATAAACTGTGGGGACTGAAAGCTTCAGCACAGAACAGTGGGCAGTGCCATTGCTGAGAGAGGCAGGGGAGTAAAAATGATGCTGTTTCTTGTCTTTAGCCAGACTCGAATCGGAACAAGCAGAACATGTGTACAGGCATACCTCGCTTTAAGGACACTCACTTTAAGTACACTCGCGAGTAAGTACATTTCGCTCAATAGGCAAACAGCAGCTCACGCATGCGCCGTCAGCACGTCCTGAACAGCAATACTGGCTCCCTACCTGTACCGAAGCTGTGCACAAGCGGGGAGGCTATAGAGCCTGTTACACATGTGTTATTTACAGCAGTTATACACGTATATGACGATTGCAGTACAGTACGTGCATCAAAAGTGGGAAAAAGGGAGTGCTTCACTTTAAGTACATTTTCACTTTACATACATACATGCTCCGGTCCCATTGCGTACGTTAATGCGGGGTATGCCTGTACAATCTCCTGTCTCTTCCCCCTTGCTGACGTCACTGGCCTTGTAGCCAGCGTAAATGATAACGTTCGCGACGGGTGACGTCACCGGTCGTGTCGCCGTTACTATAAGCGCTGCCTAACATTCCCAGATACATTTCAATAGGGCCATAGCCTTTATTTCCAACGTTTCGGGCCAACGCAGTGCATTTTTAGCATCACGTCCTTTTTTCCAACGTGACTAAACTCTATACCAGGGGTCTCAAACTCCGTCCTCAAGGGCCACCAACAGGCCAGGTTTTACGGATATCCCTGCTTCAGCACAGGTGGCTTAGTCTGCGACTGAGCCGCTGATTGAGCCACCTGTGCTGAAGCAGGGATATCGATATAACCTGGCCTGTTGGTGGCCCTTGAGGACGGAGTTTGAGACCCCGTGCTCTATACTGTTAAATCGGGAAAATGTATGTTTTAAAGAATGAAACTTGCTGCGGCTTAATCCAGGCGGATCTGGGCCCAAAACTGTGTTTCTGCGATGCCTTTGCACTGGTTTTTTTAAAGGCAGGTCTCTTTCATTTCTATTCAAAGAAGGCGAGGAAACAGATTTTCTGCAACTGAATATCCAGCTCTAAATGCCGGGGTATTGTGTAACTGGAACCTGAGAGAGGGAGCAGCAGGACCTGGAATGCAGAGGTTCTAGATCTACATTCCTTTGCCTTTCACATTATTACTGTAAGGAAGATTGCTCATTTCATGTCTTGGGATTAACGGTGGGACCTGAATTAATGGCCGTGATATAGTCCAGAGATCAATGCTAAGTGATTGTGCCATAAAAAAATTAACACCACTTTTTTGGCACTGTATTTAAAAGTATATGGCCGAGGCCCCGCTGTCAGTCGGCGCGCCCGCACTGCATGCAGGCGGCGCGTGGAGAGGCAATTGACTGCTGCCTGCGATCCGTAGGGAGCGGGAGGAGGGGGGGGCGTGGTTTGAGTGGAGTGCTGCAGCGGGGGTCTCCCGAGCTGCAAGTGGGTGCAACGAGCCCCCACACATGCCCTCTGCTGCTCGCTCTCTGTGCTGCTCGTCCCCCGGTCCGTCCGTCCCCCACACACAACATACACACACCTCCCCCCCCTACCTTTTTGGAGGTGGGGGAGCTCTGACAGCTCCAGCCCCCGGCACTGATAGGCTCACCAGCGCACCACGTGACGCGCCACCACTCGGGATCGCAATCCTCTTGCATCCCCTGCCGGCTGACGCGTCGCAGCGCGTAGTGGGCCTCGGCGGAAGGAGGCAGCGGGGGCAGCCAGACATGCGGTAAGGGGCTGGTGGCCCGCAGCGGGTCCTCAGCCTAAGGATGGGGTTGGAGGGCAGGAACTAATTTTCTGGGTGGAGTTTCTAAATATACGAACCGTGACATACTTTAAATATCCTAATGTAAAAACTCAGAGGGTGGCTGCAGCACCCTAAGCACCCATAATTCCAGCCCCCAGGGACGTGGTGGGACTTTGCATATTAAATATCTCCCACTCTGTAACGGGAGACAACGGAAATGTTGCAGAAATGTTTTAACACGCTTGACATTTTTGTAAGTTTACAAGGTATCAAGTTAACATTAACCATATTACTGACGTTAGATCATGTCAATCCTGGGTGGGGACTGCCCCATTAAAGCTGCGTTCCCTATAGCCAAGGGGGGCCAATTGTCAGTCAGTGATTGCAGCCAGTGTCGGGCGTACGCGTAAGGTAACTAAGCTACAGCTTAGGGCCTCACTCTATGAAGGGCCTCACTCTATGAAGGGCCTCACTCTATGAAGGGCCTCACTCTATGAAGGGCCTCACTCTATGAAGGGCCTCACTCTATGAAGGGCCTCACTCTATGAAGGGCCTCAAGAATTGAAAACCATGAATGCATTTCAAGTTTTAAAGTCAGATGATAAATAAAGAAGATATGAGGGAAAATACGATTATTTATTAATAGGGTCATATTTGAACAAAAATGTCCATATGCATCTTGTGTCTTCTCATTTGCTCTCCAAAAACCACAATCATTTTTTTTAAATATTACATAGTTAAATAGTAGATGAGGTTGAAAAAATACATACGTCCATCAAGTTCAACCTATGCTAAATTTAGACGCGAGATACTTTATCCTATATTTAAGTAATAATCCCCGAAGAATAGGGCATTACTGGCCAATAATGCCCTGGCTGGAAGAATGGAAGGCCCGAGGCGAAGCCGAGGGAATTTAACCCAGCCAGGGCATTATTGGCAAGTAATGCCCTGTTCTCAGGGGAGTATTACTATTATAGGCTAAATGTGGGCTTATTTTTCATTTATTTTAGAGACACTTTAGTTGATACTTTTTTTTTAGTCATATCGATTTTTTTCAGCATAATATCTACATTCTTTTACTGCACGTGTTTATTTAAAGGAAATTGTGCATACACCCCCTCCTATATACACACACACTGCAGCCCCCCTCTTTATACACAAAAACACTCTGCAACCCCCCTACACACACTGTAGCCCCCAGTAAACCCACAAAACTGCAGACACATACCAAAACACACACGCATACGCACCAAAACACACACACCAACACCAAAACACCAACACACCCACATCAAAACACACACATCAACACACACACACACACACACACACATCAAAACACACACATCAAAACACACACATCAAAACACACACATCAAAACACACACACACACATCAAAACACACACACACACACACACACACACACATCAAAACACACACACACACACACACATCAAAACACACACACACACACACACACACACACACACACATCAAAACACACACACACACACACATCAAAACACACACACATCAAAACACACACACATCAAAACACACACACATCAAAACACACACACATCAACACACACACACATCAACACACACACACACATCAACACACACACACATCAACACACACACACATCAACACACACACACACACACACACACACACACACACACACACACACACACACACATCAACACATCAAAACACACACATCAAAACATCAAAACACACACATCAAAACACACATCAAAACATCAAAACACACACATCAAAACATCAAAACACACTCTGCAGCCCTCCTGCATCCACAGAAGACACACACTGCAGCCCCCTCTAAACCCACAAAACACACTGTAGACACACACCAACAAAACAGACTGCGGACCCCCTCTATATACACAAAACACACACCACCAGTCCCCTCCACACTCACTGCAGGCCCCATGTAAAACACACACACACACACACACACACACACCAACAAAACACATACACACACACCAACAAAACACACACTGCAGCCCCCTCTAAACCCACAAAACACACAGCAGACACACACAAGAACAAAACAGACTCTGCTGCCCCCCTCTACACTCACAAAACACACACCAACAAGACACACACAACAAAACATTGCTGCCCCCCTCTACACCCACAAAACACTCAGCAGAAACACACCAATCAACTAACCCCCTGACTGAGAGCTGTTCTCACGCTGTGTGGATGAGAACTGAAAGCTGATTGGCTGAAAAACTTGGCGGGGTGCCAAAAATTCTGTGCCATTACTGAATGGTTAACATTCCAGGCATTATCTAATCAGAGAGCAGGGGTTTCAGTAATGCCCGGAATTTACCAGCTTTAGCCTATAATTGTACTTGCAGTATATTGATCCAGAGAAAGGCAAAGAAAAAAAAGTGTGTGTGTGTGCGCGCGCCGAGCACGCAATTTTAAGTGAAACTTTTGTCTTTTGTCACTGTTTGGTCACAGAAATTGTATTTGTGATGGTGCTGTTTTTCATTAAAAATCAAAACAAAATGAAGTTTCGCTTAGAACATGTGTGCTCTGCACACACCCTGTTTTAGCTATTTGGACTTCTATATTTATACTGACTGTGAATTCCTTGTGTGACTGCGAGACTGTGTGTGTGTGATGGCGGGACTGTGCGCGGTTCTGGGACTGTGACACTGTGTTTGACTGTGCGGGAGACACACCTGGGTGACTGACTGGGTTGGTGACTCTGTATAGAGGGGGCCCACATGTGCAGCAGAGAGATTGGAAGGGGTCCAGGCGGCTGATTATGGGGTTCAGCACATGTACGCGGTGCTGGGCGGGCCTGCACCTGCTCATGCTCGCTGCGCTGTATTGCGAATATGGGGAGGCGACTATTGGGTTCTGCGCATGCGCGCCGTGTCTCAGAACCTGTTTTATTAATGCTTTATAGAGGGGCGTAATTATGTTTACTTCTCTTCCATCCCTTGCCTGTTTAATGCAAGTTAATAACGTGCCTGTTATTTGCCTTTGCAGCTACTGCATGACTTTGGGCCCTATTGCTATGCGTGCATATTATTAAAATGAATGTGATGTGCAAACACTGTTCATTTTAGCTTTACATCGTAATCTTTGCATAGAACAATGCAAGTATAATGCTTTCATTCATTTCAGTTTCATGTTTATATTTTCAATGGTCCCTGCAGTCAGAATAATCTCTTTCTAATTTATTGGGCCTTTTAAACTTGGCATAGTTTAGGGCCTCAGAAGGTCGAAGTCTGGCCCTGATTGCAGTGAATAAAAGGGTTATCTGTTTATTGCTTCATGATTTTTTTTTTTTCCAACCAATTAGATGTCATCAATTATTTTTTGCTATCATTATTTACATGGGGAAAATGAGAACAAAGTGCAAAAACGCTCATAGAGTATTTAGGGATATATTATTGGTATCAAGCAATGGTAAGATATGCACGTACAGAAAGATAGTAAAAACAAGCATTTGGGTGTAAAAACTGTAATTTGAAATCCCCAGGGTCGGGCAGACCCTCACGTTCGTATCCAGTGAGGAACACCGTGGCAATCGGAGGTGAATGGCTTGTAGCCGCCACCTCAGGAACAGTAATTTTCCCCGGCAACCATCTACATTCCAGACCAGGGGAAGCACCGCAACTCGCCACTCGAGACCTGAGCGATGATCCCGCTACATTTCGGACAGCTCGCAGCGGAACGCACACCAATTACGTCACCGATTGAGCTCAGCGGACGCAGAGCCCAGAAAATACCATATAACAAAACGGTTTACACGAAGTAACAATAAATGTCCGAAGTAACAATAACTGTCCGTGGCGGGCTGCCTGAAGTGGAGTGGGATCATCTCTCCGGTCTCGAGTTGCGAGTTCCGGTGCTCCCCCTGGACCGGATTGTAGGTGGTTCCTGGGCAAGACACTTGACGGACACTGTTCCCGTGATGGCGGCTACAATCCGTTCACCTCCGACTGCCACAGTGTTCCTGACTGGATGCTGACGCGAGGGTCTGCCTGACCCTTTCGGTTTTTATACCCAAATGCTTGTTTTTACTACCTTGCTGCGTGTGCATATCTTACCATTGCTTGATACCAACAATATATCCCTAATACTATTTGAGGTATTTTGTGCTTTTCTTCGTGTATGCCTTCTAGACTTGTGATGCCGAGTCATCATCATTGAATAGCGGCAGACTCCTTTTTCAAAGGGAATTTTCTATATTCCTTTGTGTTTTTGTTTTTGTATGACTTTCAATATAAATTCACCACTTAAGTTAACCCAAACCCTACTTTTTTGCACTTCTACAATTGTGTGCATCACTATTAGTAAGATTTATATTTTACCCACATGTTGATTTATTCATTTCTATAATCACTCACTTTTGTGGATTCAGTGTATATCGCATCCCTTTCGTCTTTTTATATTTATTTTGTATGCACTAATCACTTCACAACTTACTGCAATTTTGTGCGCTCCATAGTTTTAGCATTTCTGTGTCATTCTTTACATGACTGAAACTTGGGAGAGTTTCACTTGCTTTAGCTCTTCCCTGTTATGAGAGGTTACGGCGTGTTGTCACTTGTTGCTAAGCAGCCTTTCCCTTCCATAGGTCCTGTTTGCACGACTGTTCTATTTCAGTCTTTATCACGTGTTATTTTACTTACGGTATGTCACAGTCCTTCTCAGTATTCTTGTATAACTTGTTTTAGTTTGGGATAAGTGTGGTTTCACAAATCCATTTTCATCAAGATTACATTTTCATCAATGTTTCTTAAAAAAAATAAAAAGTGCAGTATTATGAGGATTTTAACTCTGAAAGTACTGCTCTGTAACTGAGCCAGGATATATTTATACCTCAGAATCATTGCAGCATTTTTCCAATTGCACATAGACACCCAAACAGTACGTATTGTATACTCTGTTATTTGTTTGCTTCTCTTTAGAGTTTTATTTATGGGTTTACATTTGAATAGCTGCTAAAAGCATTGCAAACTTGAGGAGAAACCATGTCACTTCTCAAGATAGGCTATGGTGCATTGTATAATGAAGCTGGGCCCTTTGGCAAAAAAATTGTCATAGACCTTCACCAGGGCTACATCTGTAAACCCGAAACGTCGTAGCCGTTTGGCTATTTTTATGTTTCATGAAACAATTTGTTTTGCTGTAGCGCCCGGCTTCATTCTTCGGCGGATGTTGAGAGGCTCTGGGCTTTTTGATGCACTAACACTTGCTTAAATATTTTTTTGGAATTTGTGATTTTTGTGAGTGCCAGGTTTTTCCACATTATGTCTGGCATTGTATAATTTTGCTGGACATTTCAATGTAGACTGAGCTATTAAATAGCCCCGCTCAGCAGATCATGCCCTGGTTATCTCTATCCTGAGTCTTAACCAATGAATGACCCCTTCCCAACCGCAGGGGTTGCTTTATTGCAGTGTTTCCCAACTCCAGTCCTCAGGGAACCCCAACAGGTCATGTGTTAGGCCGTGCGTATAGTGCCCGCGACGGGCGACGCAACGTCGCCTTAAAACGCGCTGCGGCGTGCGCTTATAGTAAGCGCAACGGTGACAATGCGACGGAGCGGCGTCGCGCATTTTGTAAGGTGCCAATATTTGATTTTTCAAGGGCTGTCGCCTCATGTGACAGACCCTGAACCAATCAAATGCCAGTAAGCCCGCACCGCCGCAAAGCGAAATATAACTTTGACTAGCGGCGACTGTGGCGTCGCCCGTAGCGGGCACTATACGCGCAGCCTTAAGGATATCCCTGCTCCAGCACAGGTGGCACAAAATGACTGAGTCGCTGATTGACCCACCTGTGCTGGAGCAGGGATATCCTTGAGATATTAACCTGTTGGGGTTCCCTGAGGACTGGAGTTGGGAAATCCTGCTTTATTGTAATGTAGAGTTTTTGAGCACACCAGGGATGGTACCGGACGTCCGTGTGCCATCAGTGGGGAGGTGACCAAATGTGTTCGTGGAGCACAAAACCCCAGAAGAATAGGTTTTCGGCAAGAGTTGTTGCCAAGCTCAGTTTTTCTATTGGAATATAAATTTTCATGCAGGAGTGTGGATTATATGTATTTGGCAGGCATCCAATGCTTATCTGCAAATGATAAATAAAATATATAAATAGTTTTTTTTTTTTTTTGTTTTTTTACATCTTGGAATCAAAAATATGTAGGTATGTGAGGCTTTGGTTATAATACTGTAATAACTTTGTTTCATAAAGCGCTTTCCTCCCAATGGGACTCAAAGCGCTTCACAATTGCAGTATAATGTGCGGTGCGCAGCACATAGGAATTCTTAGACAGTTCCTGCCCCAGATGAGCTTACAATCTATGATGTTGGTGCCTGAGGCACAGGGAGATGAAGTGACTTGCCCAAGGTCACAAGGAGCGGACACCAGGAATTGAACCACCTGAAGCCATTTATCCTGTTAAATGTATGTTTTCTGGTCGACCATGAGAGTGCACATTTTAAGTATGGTAAAAATGTGCTAAAATTGGCCTTGAGCAAACTGTGCTGTGAAGCACTTTTATGAAAGCCAATCAGTCCCTGCTTCCGCACTGGTGGCTCAATCAGAGGCTCAGTCGAGCCACCTGTGCTGAAGCTGGGATATCTTGAAACCCTGACCTGTTGCTGGGTCTTGAGGACTGGAGTTGGCTACCCCTTTCTGATCTTGACACATTCACATTACAGCCCCATTACTACCTCACAATGTAGTGGTTTGCTGTTGTGTGCAGTGTTATAAGAAAACAAACAATAATGTGTGTGTGTGTGTCTCCAAGCCACATCTCAAAAACTATTAATTGCGCTCATCCCAAAGTCCATCAAATTAATTTAAAAAATCCCCCCCATCCTCAAAAAAAAAAAAGAAGATTGCAATATGATTATTCTGAAGGCTTGGTTCTTTATAGATGTATAAGGTTCTTTATAGATGTATAAGGTTCTTTATAGATGTATAAGAATGCAGTTGACAGGAATAATATCCACGTTCATATTCTCACCACTGCTGCATATAAAGTGCAAAAGGAGACACATGGTATGAGCGTCGTCTTTTTAACCCCTTAGCTGCCAGTGAAGTAGATTTTTTTACCCTATATTTTACAGATGAAGTAACATTTATTTCCTCAGTCATCGTTTAAAAAAATCTTGCTGACATTTTTACACAGTATATTGTCTTCATTTTAAATGCAAATTAGTTCGAAATGTGTTATTTTGAGTGTATGAGTAGTTATTAAGGAAGATAGTTTGTAAACTCTTAACGCGGCAATCCGTGCTGGCCACTTTTTGGCCATTTAAAAAAAAAAAATTTAATTCATCTTTCTGACCTTTCAAATGCTGTTTTTATTATTAAAATCGATGCTAATGCAGTATATACAAGTGTTTTGAAATATTAACGGTGCAAGAGGTTTCAATGGCATTCCACCCAGCCCAAAACACACACAGTGCAGGATATGCTCAAGGAGGAACATACTAACATTCTAGGAGTGAAACATACTAACATTCTAGGAGTGAAACATACTAACATTCTAGGAGTGAAACATACTAACATTCTAGGAGTGAAACACACTAACATTCTAGGAGTGAAACATACTAACATTCTAGGAGTGAAACATACTAACATTCTAGGAGTGAAACATACTAACATTCTAGGAGTGAAACATACTAACATTCTAGGAGTGAAACACACTAACATTCTAGGAGTGAAACACACTAACATTCTAGGAGTGAAACATACTAACATTCTAGGAGTGAAACATACTAACATTCTAGGAGTGAAACATACTAACATTCTAGGAGTGAAACACACTAACATTCTAAGAGTGAAACACGCTAACATTCTAAGAGTGAAACATACTAACATTCTAGGAGTGAAACATACTAACATTCTAGGAGTGAAACATACTAACATTCTAGGAGTGAAACATACTAACATTCTAGGAGTGAAACATACTAACATTCTAGGAGTGAAACATACTAACATTCTAGGAGTGAAACACACTAACATTCTAGGAGTGAAACATACTAACATTCTAGGAGTGAAACATACTAACATTCTAGGAGTGAAACATACTAACATTCTAGGAGTGAAACATACTAACATTCTAGGAGTGAAACATACTAACATTCTAGGAGTGAAACACACTAACATTCTAGGAGTGAAACATACTAACATTCTAGGAGTGAAACATACTAACATTCTAGGAGTGAAACATACTAACATTCTAGGAGTGAAACACACTAACATTCTAGGAGTGAAACATACTAACATTCTAGGAGTGAAACATACTAACATTCTAGGAGTGAAACACGCTAACATTCTAGGAGTGAAACACGCTAACATTCTAGGAGTGAAACATACTAACATTCTAGGAGTGAAACACTCTAACATTCTTGGAGTGAAACATGCTAACATTCTAAGAGTGAAACATACTAACATTCTAGGAGTGAAACTCCCATTCATTTATGTATTTTTTGGTGATTTTCTGATACTCCCATCCTCTTCCTCCTTTTTTTTTTTTTTTTTCTTTCTTTTTCTTTCTTTTTTTTCCGTTCTTGTAGATTATGAGCTGTTTTCAAACACCCTCCCCCCCCACCCCCGCCTCCCCCTTAACGTGAAGTTTGACACCTATAATTCTAAAGCTGCACACTGCTGGAAGTATATGATTATTGTGGCTGCCAGCTCATGTCAAATCATTGCAGCTCTCGAAAGAGATGGTGGGAGGTTCAGTTGGGAAAGGTGTGAAATTGCTCTTCCTCCAGGAAGTGTCAAATCACTATTTTTATAATCTGCAGCTTGACATCTCTCACTAAGGGGCTTATGCAGAGAGGATAGAGAAGGGAAATAGCACCATATTTTGGAGAAAAAACTTCCCAGAGAAGCTTCTCCTGCAGAGAACATGGAGAGATTCATAAAATTCTCCACAGCAGGTTTCTTTACTTTAAAAATTGCCAAACACGTGGAGAGATTGGTAAATTCGCCATGTTAAAATAGGGTGGTATGCAGGTAGCATAGATGCACTGCAACTCGCCATTCTGCCCTATATTATAGTGAGTTCAATCTAGCCAGAAAAACTTGGCAATTTTGAATCTCATCAGAAAAATGAGGTAACGGAGCTTTCTGCATACGACCATAACTTGCTCCAATTCTGTGGCTATTTTCTTGCCGTTTTCACATTAAATAACGTTCCTCTCTGCATAAGGCCCTAAATCCAAGCTTAATGCTGCCAATGTGATGTGTGTGTGTCTATGGTCTGACTGCTTAGAACAGGGGTGGGCAACTCCAGTCCTGTACTGACACAGGGATAGCCTGAAAACCTGTTCTGTTGGTGGCCCTTGAGGACTGGAGTTGCCCACCCTTGACACGCGCACATACGCACACACATACTCACTCATGCGTGTACACATATACACACACACACACACACACATACACACATATACACACACACACACACATATATATATATATACACACACACATATATATATATATACACACACACACACACACACATATATATATATACACACACACACACACACACACACATATACACACACATACACACACACACACACACACACACACACACACACACACACACACACATACACACACACACACACATATATATATATACACACACACATACATACATATATATATATATATATACACACACACACACACACACACACACACACACACACACACACACACACACACACACACACACACACACACACACACACATATATATATATATACACACACACACACATACACATATACACACACACACACATATACACATATACACACACACACATATACACATATACACACACACACATATACATACCCACACACATATACATACACACACACACATATACATACACACACTTATACACACACACAGACACACACATACACACACACACATACCTACATACACACATACCTACATACACACATACCTACATACACACATACCTACATACACATACCTACATACACACATACCTACATACACACATACCTACATACACACATACCTACATACACACATACCTACATACACACATACCTACATACACACATACCTACATACACACATACACACATACACACATACACACATACCCACATACCCACATACCCACATACACACATACACACATACACACATACACACATACCTACATACACACATACCTACATACACACATACCTACATACACACATACCTACATACACATACACACCTACACACACTGTGTGTATATATATATATATGCTCACTCACACACATGCACACCAGTCAGATTAATGCATCTCTCCCTTTCTGTTCTTGTAACAATCAATCTTTTGTTAGACGTTTGCTCTTCATTGCATTGCAGGTTCTCTTACAGCAAAGGGTTTAATACATTATACATTCCTTTAAAATGGTGTCAGAGCCTTTTCTGCGTTTGGAGCAGTTTTGTAATCTCCTGTATTCCTGCACTGTGCTGTTTTGAAGTTACTTAAAGAAAATGTCTCTAGATGCCTGCTCTCATGCCTTGATTAGCACCTTTCTGTCCTAGAGGCATCTGAAATGTATCACACTGAATGAGTACAGCCTTTGTAGACAACCAGCTGCATTCCTTACACATATGTACCTTATATACTATAACTAGTAATTACCACCAATCTGACTCAACAGCCGTGTGTATAAAGGACAAGATTACTGAAACTGAACTTCGAAGGGGCAGTTCTCCAAAGAGGAAGCTATGGGCTCTGGCCGGTGTAATGGGTTAAATAGAAGTGTTTCACAGCATAAGTACACAAAAGTATTTATAAATGTGTAAACTTTGCTTTGCATGGTTTTAGATTTACATGCAAAAACCATCAACAAACGTAATCATTTTTTCAATGACCATTTTAATTTAGAAACGCATGATTTGACGGCAGATATGAAGCACTTGGAATTTCCTAGTCTTTCCATTTTCCTGCCTGCTGTAAAACCTCAGATCACATGTAATAGTTGGCTTTCTTTGGTATTTAGAATAGCCTTTTGCCTACCCCGTGCATTTCCCCTTATTATATCAATCCCTACCACCTCAGTTGGGAGCTTATTGCACAAATCCTCTCTCACATGTTGGCTTCTCCCCTCAAAGCTGTATATGTTGAAGCCCTTCTTTCTTGACTGATGAGTTTTATGCTGTAGGCCAGGGGTGCTCAACTCGTCTTCAAGCACCTCCCTTCAACATGTCAGGTTTTCAGGCTATCCCTGCTTGAGCACAGTGGCTCAAGACTGAGCCTCTGATTTGAGCCACCTGTGCTGAAGCAAGGGCTGGTTGAGCCATCAGTGCTGAAGCAGGGATATCCTGAGAACCTGACCGTGCGTGGGGCGGTGCTTGAGGACTGGAGTTGAGCACCCCTGCTGTAGACCACGCAGCCTACTGTTTTCCTTCCTCTGAGTCTGCTTCTGTGTTTTATAGTACCTGCCACCTCATTTGACAGCCATACCTGTATTTTCCTTGTTCTTTTGCTTTTACTAACCTGCCTGGTCTATTGCTTGCAGTATTGCACCTGTTCGTGTTCCCGCTGCTCCTGCTACCCACTGAAATACCTCCTCCACCCTGCTTTATTTTCCATCTCAGAAGTCACTGATTTTGTTCTTCACTAGAACCAAAGCTCTCACCACAATTTCTTCTGTTTCACCGGTCACATTCGCCACTACCTGTGTGCACATGACTTGTGTATGTGAAAGGGGCTACTAATATCCCGCGGGACACTCTTACCTACCTGCTGTGAACTATAAATGAGCACTAACTCCCCAAAAATTGTCACACTACACCAAGCTGCCACCACCAAGAATTACTTAAGGTATTACCCGAAGGAGTCCCCTGTTTACGAGAAAAAAGATGTAATTAACACAAGAACCCAATGTAGCAAAATGTGTCTGAAAATGCGGTTAATCTCTTCAAAAAAGTACTATGTTCAGTTAGGGCCTAAAACCGGTATGTATTAATTTTTACATTTAAAGTATGAAAGGTGCTGGTTTACAGAAAAGATATGCAACAAAACATACTATATGTACATACTGTATACAGACCATTTCATAAAATAATAAAAACAGAATGCCCAATATGTTACCACATACAAGACTCCTCAAGAGGTTGCGAGAATTGCCCTGTTGATAAAACGCACTTCAGCTTAATTCTGATTTTAGGCTCTTGCTTTTAAACCCAGACCCTTGACAAAACCGAGACAGAATGGCTCATCTTTTGTGTGGGTCTTATCATCTTTCCTTGACCTTTTCATGATAGGGATAGAGAGGATGATTATAA
Source organism: Ascaphus truei (assembly GCF_040206685.1). Lineage (NCBI taxonomy): Eukaryota > Metazoa > Chordata > Amphibia > Anura > Ascaphidae > Ascaphus > Ascaphus truei. Next base: position 57,177,569 of record NC_134487.1, on the reverse strand, counting down.
ATCGAAATGAATCAAAGTTTAAAATACCCTATAACGCTCACCGTGTAACCCCTAGAATAATGTGTTTTTTCATAATCCTAGCATTTGTAATATTTTGCTAAAGATATAGGTACATTTGTATGCTAACGCGATGTCTAATTTTGAAGGATGACACAAATATCTGAGAGATGTAATAGACACCCCGGTATATTTACGGTCAGTACAATTGTATGTATTTTGGCTCATCACTAATCTCTATTTTTCATAATTGTGAATTGCACCAGATTTGTAATTATCTTACATTATGGGGGGTCTTTAATAAGTAAAATAGTGACTCAATTCCCACTGCACTGTGCTGGCCAGAGAGGACCTGACCAGATACCATGGCCAGGTCAAATCTCTGGTACATTTGTACACTGTCACCAGCCACTTCACTTATAAACCCATTTCTTTTCATTGTTTTGTTGGCACATTAATGCAGACACCATGATAACCCAGGTTACCCTCAAAGGAGACAGAGAAAAATAGGAATTTTCTGACATTATTTAACCCCTTGGTTGCTGTAATGTTAACACAACTGAATAGGTTAAAGGTGTTTATCGTGGCAACATCCTACCCAATTCCATCTCTTGTCCTGGAGGTCTGTAGAAGAGCCCTGTAATAACATTCCCACCAGTTTCTATGGTTACCCAAAGTTTCTTCACTTAAATGTCAACTGCTCTCTTCTTTTGTACACTGACCCTTCTAAATAGAGAGTAACCTGGGGTTTTTATTTATGACTCTGTAATAGCCACAATATGCAAATATCATGTGTCTCCCCTCTCTCCACTTCTCTCTAGCAAAACCCATATTTCAGGGTCTAGATAGAGCCACCTAAAGGTAAGACTGAGTCAGGTAAAGCAAACGCTAAGCCAGTGGTTACTTAACATGGCGTTAAGCCTATACTAATGCGATGTAGAGCGGACATAATTTGTATATAATTAGCTTTGGGAATTGGCCTTCACCTCCAGGAACATAAAGTCTGTCCCAGATTTTGGTATGACGGTATGAGCACTGACTTAACGGAGCTTTGTGACCTGGGCTTTGGTGTTTGGGTGGCTGTTAGAGTGGTGATGGCTCTTATAACTTTGGAGATGCAGCTCTATATGTATAGGATTTTTGGTGGTGTGCAGTTTGCCTTTAGACCTTCTGGTCTATAGTCCAACAAAAACTTGACCATATAAATTATGAGCCATACCATTTCAATGTGTTATAAAATGTCATGTTGCTAGACTTGCATTGAATTGAAAGCAACCAATATATGTTGCTAGGTATGACTGTTTACAAATGTTAGCTTGCTGTTGTGTTTTACAGAGATATTGTTAATGCTGGCTATGAATTATTTACATGATTCATTTTTAGTGCGCATAAAGTTGTAAATGGAAAATAAATTGTGTACTTAAGTGCCAAAACTGTATACCCTGTTGCTCTTCAAATTTGCATAGTTAGATCAAAACAGATATACAAATGTAATAGATCTATTTAAATGGAACTGAATAGAGCCCTTGAGAGCGTTATCAAGAAAATAGCACTCTCATATACATTTATTTTGTTAAAGCATTATAACACACACACACACACACACACACACACACACACACACACACACACACACACACACACACACACACACACCTTATATACCGTAAGGTTTCTCAAGTTTTTTTGTCTCTTTTATTTATTTATTTTTTTGCTGATCTACTTGTATTCTCCCCCCCCCCCCCCCCCTTTGGAATCAGAATGAGCCACCCAGTTTTGAAAAGGAATGATTTGCAGACCATGAAACTAAATATCTAATAAAATATTTTTTTATTTTAAACGTCATGAAGACCTATTTAGCAAGGTTTATAAAATTTTCAATGACTAAAAGCAACGAGAGGGAGAAATGAATGAATGGAAGAGAGAGAGAGAGAGAGAGAGAGAGAGAGAGAGAGAGAGAGAGAGAGGGAGAAATGAATGGGAGAGAGAAGGAGGGATGAATGAATGAGAGGGAGAAATGAATGAATGAGAGAGAGAGGGAGAAATGAATGAATGAATGAGAGGGAGAAATGAATGAATGAGAGGGAGAAATGAATGAATGAGAGGGAGAAATGAATGAATGAGAGGGAGAAATGAATGAATGAGAGGGAGAAATGAATGAATGAGAGGGAGAAATGAATGAATGAGAGGGAGAAATGAATGAATGAGAGGGAGAAATGAATGAATGAGAAAGGGAGAAATGAATGAATGAGAAAGAGAGAAATGAATGAATGAGAAGAGAGAGGGAGAAATGAATGAATGAGAGAGAGGGGGAGAAATGAATGAATGAGAGAGAGGGGGAGAAATGAATGAGAGAGAGAGAGAGGGATGAATGAATGAGAGAGAGAGAGAGGGATGAATGAGAGAGAGAGAGAGGGATGAATGAATGAGAGAGAGAGGGATGAATGAATGAGAGAGAGAGAGAGGGATGAATGAATGAGAGAGAGAGAGAGGGATGAATGAATGAGAGAGAGAGAGAGGGATGAATGAATGAGAGAGAGAGGGATGAATGAATGAGAGAGAGAGGGATGAATGAATGAGAGAGAGAGGGATGAATGAATGAGAGAGAGAGGGATGAATGAATGAGAGAGAGAGAGAGGGATGAATGAATGAGAGAGAGGGATGAATGAATGAGAGAGAGAGAGAGGGATGAATGAATGAGAGAGAGAGAGAGGGATGAATGAATGAGAGAGAGAGAGAGGGATGAATGAATGAGAGAGAGAGGGATGAATGAATGAGAGAGAAGGATGAATGAATGAGAGAATTTTGCGCACAATATGTGTGATATGACACATTTAAGCTTGAAAGCTGAGCTCTGGAATAGTGCAATGCTAAATATAATTGAACACACAATACATTGCACTGTTACGCACTCATCCCTTTCTGGGGAACGATAACGGAGGCAATTTCCCAGCTGAAGTGACCGGGGCTGAATTTTAAAGCCGTTGTTACGGAATTAGTTTGGTTTCTTTGCCTTTTTTCACTTTATTGTGAAATCTTCCATGAATACCACTGGTATCTGTCTATTTAAAAGCTCTCCGTTCCTCTAAATTATTTTTAGAAACAATGGGGAACAATGTATTCTTTCTCGATCGCAAATACTGGATGTTTGCAAAATGATGACACACATACACACACACACACACACACACACACACACGTCGACAAATCACCAAAAACTCTACTCGCCGAACAAAAAAAATCTACTCGCCACCTACTACCAAACGTGTGCTGCTTGGGCCAATAGGAGCTCGCCACGATGTTAAATCCACTCGCCCCGGGCGTGCAAATGTATAGGTTTGTCGAATACTGTATAAGTATATATATATATATATATATATATATATATATATATATATATATATATATATATATATATATATATAACTGAAAAAATGTTTATATGTCTGTTTGCACCCTTGCCCCTGGTTGCCTGGGTGGGGGGGGAGCAGGGCAGTAGCGGGCACGGCTGACTGTCCCCGTGGTGCGGGCAGTAGGGGGAGACAGGGAGCCTCCTGCTACAATCGCCGCCTTTCCTCCCCCCCAACCGCCCTCCTCCTCTCCTCCCCCCCAACCGCCCTCCTCTCCCCACCGGCACTCGCCGCCAAACTTGCGCCTCTTACTCGTGTGTCTGTGTCTGTGTGTGTGTCTGTGTGTGTCTGTGTGTGTGGTGGAGACCGGGAGGTGATGCAGGGGGGGGGCCAGTAATGTGAGGTGGAAGGGACAGTGATGTGAGGTGCCAGGGGGGGGAAGAGTCATGTGACGTGCAAAGGGGGGGGAGGAGAGTGATGTGATGTGCAAGGCGGGGGACAGTGATGTGGGGGCCAGAGGGCGTGGAGACTGATGTGGGGGGCAGGGAGGGGAGACTGCAGCTGTAAAGAGGGGGGGGTGGGGGCCGGAGCAGTGAAGGGGAACAGAGTTGTGAACGTGGGGGCCAGCCAGGTGTGAAGGGGTTAAATCACGGGCAATGCCGGGTATATCAGCTAGTGGCTTATAGGGCCCCCTTTTCTGGCACAATGCAACTTATTATTATTATTTTTTTTTAACCTTTTCACAGCCGGAGGGGCCTTACAGCGAATGACTGTAAATGTGTTTTGGCGTTCTCTCCAACAGCAGAAGGGTTAAGGCACTTTGCCCAGTAGCTGCTCTTTTATAAAGCATGTCTGTGTGGGACAGGAATGAAGCAGAGGTCTAACAGGCTATAGCAAAGGGAAAGTCTGTGAATAGGGACGGTTCCCATGAACCCAATGTACGAGAACATCATTTTTGTTTTCTCTCTTTTTTTTTTCCACAGTGCGGGGTGAAAGTTTGTGCTTCTGATCTTGAGAAACATGGTTATTTGGTAACTTGTCTTACAACGTAAAACTAACTATTGTAAACAGGAAGGCTGGGTCATTCGTTCTATCAAACAGCCTCTTAATGTATTTTTAAGCTGGAGTAAATACTGTGAGCTGCCAAGCAAAACCCTGTCCCGTAAGCGTGCTGACTAATCTGCATTGTGTGGGCAGGAGAGGGGGCATTTCGCCATAAGCAGGAAGGATCCGATCTGTTTTCGTGCCTGTTACATGCGGCTCGGTAACTACCAAAGTAAATGTCTCGAGTGAACATCTTCAAACGCAGCAGCGCTCATTAGCTTTAAAATCCCAGCAGTTCTATTAGTACAGGCAGCGATTACACGCGCGGAGCTGCCATCTGAGGCTGCGGTCCCAGTACAGCCTGTGCGCACGGCGCGGCGTGCACTGTGCGTGTAAGCACCGCCCCTCAATGGGGCTGGGCCCACAACGCACCGTGACGCAGAAGGTGCAGCCGCGCCGTGCGGCAGGGTTTTTCCCAACTCAATAAAATTGAGTTTACTCCTAGCAACGGAGGCGTGGCCACGCCCCCACCGGCGGTTCACCCAATGAGGGAGAACCAGCCGCGTGATGTAATGGCCACGCCCCCGCAAATTCCCGACCACGCCCCCTCCTGTCGCAAGATTCTCCTCACAGACCGCAGATTGCGGTTAGCGCTGTGACACGCGCCGCCCCCCCCCGCCGGGCGCGCGTGTCACAGACATTACTGGGACCGCAGCCTGAAGAAGTGAGCTGGGCTGCAGCGGTGTCTTTGGACATCGTATCTATAAGGCTGCGGCCAGGGTGGCGCTGAGGGTGCGGGCGCGCATGCGCGGCGGCGAAAGCAAGTGGCAAAGTCAAATTTGCTTGCTCGGCAAGCAGCTAAGCGCCACGCATGCTCAGGCACTTGCTCACGCTGGTCACACACATTGCTGCAATGTGTTTCATCGCGGCCAGCGTGAGCGCGCCTGCCCACTCGGCACCACCCTGGCCGATGCCTAAGGTGCATGGCCTCCTAGGACGATGATGAACCGATCGCAAAGTGCTTAACCCTTTTTAGTACCGGAGGGGGTCTGCTGCAGGCCCCTCCGGCAGCAAAATGGTTAAAATTGAGTGATCTGTGCCCCCTTTATTTTTCCTTAAAAATGAGACCCTATAACTAATTTAAAAAGTCTGTCTCTCTCTGTCTCTCTCTGTCTCTCTCTGTCTCTCTCTGTCTCTCTCTGTCTCTCTCTGTCTCTCTCTGTGTCTGTCTGTCTCTGTGTCTGTCTGTCTGTCTCTGTGTCTGTCTGTCTGTCTCTGTCTGTGTCTGTCTGTGTCTGTCTGTCTGTCTGATCCACTGACGATGATAACCAGAGGGGTGATGGAAACTTAATTTTGGCATCATTGGTCCTTTACTTGGTTCCTGACGAAAAGGAATACTTTGCAAATTAATAAGTGGACTTTATTTATTTCTTTTATTTTTGTAAGTGTTTGCTTTACAGAGGCAGTTGAAACAGCACATAAAAGCACATTAAAAAAAATAGTTTTAATATAGATTACTTTTATTGAAAAGTAATTACTTAGCTGCCGATCTATTTGTTTCCCCGTGATCGATCAGCACAGATCCTGTTGTTGCCCAGGGTTCACGTAATGGCCGCCTTTGAGTTTAAACCAATCCTTCAGTCAGTGTAACTCAGCAGCTACAATGTATCCTGATATTGCTAAGGTAGCATTTCCTATTGTTACAGTTTGCAGCTTAAACTGCTATGAACATTTGCAACAAATTATCACAGACAGGAAAATGTTACAAATATCTTTCACTGCTGGGGGTGTTCTAAAACCAGCTGTAGAAATCAAAGGATGCTCAGTATATTAAAGGATTATAAATCAGTTATGTAGTATTAGATAACCCGTACATTTAAAAAAAAATTATTGAAATCTTAATGCCATTTTTAATGAATTTTAATATACTGAGCATCCTTTGATTTCTATAGCAGATTTTAGCCCACCTCCCCAGCAGTGCAAGATCTTTGTAACACTTTCCTGTTTGTGATAATTTGTTGCCAATATTCCCAGCAGTTTGAGCTGTAAACTGTAGCAATAGATAATGTTACCTTAGTAATATAAGAATACATTGTAGCTGCTGAGTTACACTGATTGAAGGATTGATTGAAACTGAAAGGCAGCCATTTAGTGAACCATTGGAAACAGGATCTTTGCTGATCGATCACGTGAGAACCAATCAATCGGCAGCTTAGTTCATTCATATTCAATAAAGGTATCAAAGGCTGCACATATTAAAACAAACTTGATTTTTAATGTGCTGTTTGGTTTGCCTCTTTAAAACTCATGATAGACGGGCCCTAAGAGTACATTTAAAAAAGAAAAGAAAATATCTAAATACTGTACTACAGAACTGATTTAATGTAAAAACAAAATGTGGGATATTGCTCCTTTAATTTAGAAGTTAACAATAAAGAACAAATATCATTGTATATGTATGTGTAATATACACACACACTTTGCGTATGCATCTGTAACTTTTGGAACACTATATAAAGTAACTTCTAACCTGGCCGTGCTGATCAGTGTTTTCCTCTGTGCGTGCTTGAGGTCTCACTCTGCCTTTGAATGCTGTCATTCGGTATCATCTTTTACTTTAGAAACCACAGTTTGTTGTGGGGATGAGGTTTTTGTGTTTTTTTCCCTCTGTGTTCTGTATGTGACATTAAAACTCTAGAGCCGATAAAGCAAAATGTTAACCAATTACAAGAGTTAAATATTTGTTTTATCATTTTAGTGTATGTGTCCTTAAAGCAGTATTACGCACTGACCACCATTTTGAGGGGTACATATAGCCAGTGGTCGACAAATCACCAAAAAATCTACTCGCCGAACAAAAAAATCTACTCGCCACCTAGTACCACACGTGTGTTACTTGGGCCAATAGGAGCTCGCCACGATGTTAAATCCACTCGCCCGGGGCCTGCAGATGTATAGGTTTGTCGAACACTGCATATAGCAATCATTTTTTAATACCCTTACTGTGTTAGCCCCTACCACCTCTGTTGGGAGGCCATTAATAATAATAATACCATGTTCTTGTATAGCGCTGCTAGTTATACGCAGCGCTTTACAGAGACATTTTGCAGGCACAGGTCCCTGCCCTGTGGAGCTTACAATCTGGTTTTGGTGCCTGAGGCACAGGGAGATTAAGTGACTTGCCCAAGGTCACAGGGAGCCGACACCGGGAGTTGAACCAGGTTCCCCTGCTTCAGACTCAGTGCCAGTCAGTGTCTTTACTCGCTGAGCCACTCCCTCTCTATTCCATCAATCCACCACTATTTCAGGGAAGAAGCGATTACTCACATTTTCCCTTTCGCCTACCAGCTTGTTCTAGCACTTCTTGTTCTCTGCAATGTGCTTCCCTTTTGAATTTTGAAACTTTCCATTACTTAAAAGGTTTCAGGAATCCTATTCCCCCTTATTGTTTAGTATTTTCTTATGTTTTTTTATTTTTTATGCTGCAGATCATGTACCATCTTAATAGCGCTTCTTTGCACAATCACCAATGTCTGTTCTTCTGCAGATAGTCTGAACACAATACTGAGTCAATACTTGCCTTTTCCAAAACGAATGCTACGTTTAGGCCCGTAATATAGTGCGCACGTTTGCTCCGCCGTGCGCGCGGCACTTACAATTGGCTGTGTTAAAGCCTGACTTGATATAGTTCGGACGCGCGTACGGCAGTTAGCGTTGAGCCGGCAGATCGGAGGAAAGACTGAATAGTATCTTTTCGCGCTGCTGGCGCTCAACGTGTGTGTGTGTGTGTGTGTGTGTGTGTGTGTGTGTTTCGTTCGTTCGTTCGTTCGTTCGTTCGTCTTGTACAATTCCAGAACAACTTCATCAAACCTTTAAATTTCCTTAAGAATTCAATGCCACATGTTATTACTGTCAGGATGCTTGATGGCAAAAACACTTTATACTTTGTATAATACAATGCCCTTATGTAGTAGAAAAGGAATGTACAAATAAGTGGGAGGGTTTAATGGTCTTCCTACACGTGCGGTACGGAGTTAAAGACACCCGATATATTACATTAAATAAGAGTAAAATGTTTACAGCATATTTTGTATTCAAGTAAATAAATGTGATAAACAAAACCGGTACAATTTAGCCACAGAGGCCTGCGACTGGTTCCAGCATTTTGCATGAATAAGTCTTTTTGAGATGGTTACCGGTTTCGCCGCTATTTCTCTCTCCCGGGCCCCCAATCATGGCCATGCCTATCCGTGCGCGTCATAGCCACGCCCATCTGTCGCTCACAGCACTGAAGTCTATACACACAAAACGTGTGCTTCACATACACGAGCGCCAACTATAAAACAAGCCTTAGGAGTTTAACATATTAAGTGTCTTGGCGGTTAAAATGGCGTTCTCCCCAGATCCCAGTGCAATGGAAAGAGCTAGAGATTGAGAATCGTTTTTTTTTTTTTTTTTTTAGCTCCCTTTAATTCCATGCCATCTAAAATTAATCCAAACATTCTTCTTTATGTATTATCTAATATATATTTTGATTTCCCGAGGTACAGAAAATACCGGCTGCCAGTAGCAATTTTGATTTTGTAGATATTTATTATATTAGAGGTAAGGAGACTTGTTCGATCTGAATATGACCTCAATTCTGCTTGGCACATGAGGTTCGAGGGTTGAGCAAAGATGGTGGTCGATTACTCTTTTTCGATCTCCATCTTTGGAAAGTTGATAATGTTGTTCCAGGACCGTTGCTGTTTTACAGAAGGAGTTGGCTCTGTTCCAATACAAACCTGCAGCTGTATCACACGCTGAACAGAGAAATGTTTTGTGGGGGATTTTGTCGGGGACACCAATAGATTACAAATGAATCATCAATGGAAGTGACGCAAGTTAAAATGGGATTATAGGACACTAACAACCATTTGCACCATCACATTGATCTGAAAAAGATGATGCACTAAATTGCTTTCACTTTGTAAAATTGATTCCCATTTTGTCTGTCTGGTACAGTAGCTGTAGTGTTGAATAACAATGTTTCAGATCTATAAATCCGTCATCTGGAACGGCTGTGTTTGAAGTGCTGCCGACTGTTCTGTGTTCATTTGATGTGTCACTTGTATACGTTCTGTGAACAGCCAGGTGATTCCTTTTGATACGAGTCGTCTTCTAAAGTAAATGATGTTCCTAACACAAGTGTAACACAATGTCCCTATTCTGCATGAATCCTTTGTGTGTTGTGTTTAAATTAAATCAGTAATTCTGCTTGCATTGTCTGTGCTGTTTCTTTGGCTAGGAGGTTGCTTAGGTTTTTCGTGACCCCTTCTAAATAATTTATTTGCAATCTAAATTAAATGATGCCATATTAATTAGGCTTTTCCTAAGCAAAAGAGAATAAATGTGGATTTTTTTGAAGGGCAGCCTGCTTGTCTTTAAATAATATACAAGTGCAGTTTTTGTATAGCAGTGCATGAAGCATGGTTAAAATACCAACATCTATTTGTTGGGGAAAAAGAGTCGCTATTTTTGTCCTGCATTCATTTTTTTTTTACATCTGATGCTCCGGTGATTTCAAATGGAGCTCTCTCAGAAAGACAAGTGCAGTGTAAAGGTTACCATGGTAACCTCCGACGCAAAAGATGGTGAAAAATCATGATTTTTAACAGTCTTTTTTTTTCTTTTTCTTTCTGAAGACCTGTTCAGGGGGCAAAATACTAACATTGAGTCAAGCTCGTATAGGTTCGGGGGCATTGCTGCTTTAACGCTGATGAGTTGGGGATAGGTGGGATAAGTGGTTTGGGAAGATATAGAAGGAGCACTCCACTGTAACCCCTCCCCCCATTATTTTTCCAGGGTTGGAATAGCGGGGTCCTCTTGACTTGAACCGCATGATTTTCGGCTCTGGGGACATTTGGTTCCCTAGATACTCGCTGGTGAAGTTCCCGGTAGTACTTCCTGATTTCTGAAGTAGATGTAAATGGCTGCCCAATAGGAAACTGCGAACCATGTCAGAGCTTCCTATTGGCCTGAGATTTGGCAGCCATCTTGTTTCCCCCGGAAGGAGATTTAAACTCCTGAGCTTCACTGTTCAGTATCTCAGGAACCAAGTGTCCCCTGCGTTGAAAACAAATGGGGGAGGGGGTGAGAAAAAAAGCGAGTACGTGGAACTGCTCCTCCAAGTAAAGGTGACGGGAGATCCAAACAGTGTCAATGTTCCAATGTAAAACGTTTGCAGTAGTGATGGGCATTATCTGTAGAATTTGAAAGGGGAACAATAAAAGACCTGGGTTTTGTGTTGAGCTTTCTGATGCATCAAAGCTAAACCTAACCCTGCATGATGCAAGTAAAAAAACCTTCAACTGAACCGCTGATTTTTGAAGTATTTGTACAAAATAAATTCTGCTTTACCTAACTTTGCTAATAACCAATTTTTTCCAGCAATAAATGTGTCCGAGGAGAGAAGCCCGTATTCAGAGTTCTTGTCAAAGTCTTGTACACAGGGATAATGGTTTGTTTGCATACATGCCTGAGCTGACCACTTTAAAACGATAACACTGTGTAACAATGTACATTGGACGTGCAGTACAGTTGCAGCCTTTGTTCTTGTAACACTTTGTTTTGTTTCGTAATGTTAAATATTTTTAAAAGCTTTTGTGCTTTTCGTTCAGAAGCCATTTGAATGGAACTCTCAGTAATGCAGAATGTGCATATTTGGGTCTAATAGCAATTGTAATGTAACAGTGATCGGGACAGGGGTGTACAATACAATTACCAATAGCTTTAGTTTAGAATTGGTGCCCAGGCATCTTATGATGCACAAAGAGAAGTAATACTGTAAGAGCGAACTCGGGACTGGCTTTAACTGCTTGGGTGTGCTATAATGTAACCACTACATCATGGGCTCACTCGCTGTCTAGTAGCGATCGCGATCTGGGTGGAAGAAGACGGCTGACGTTGTGATCACATGATCGTACCAAAAGAAAAGATGTCAAACGTATTAATTTAATTTCGTTTTTAAATCCTGTATCTTACATATGGAAATGTGACGTTGATCATTAGTCGGGATTTTACACACCGCCGCAGCATTTTACTTGTATTTTCTAGTGCTTTACGTGGACACCATTTTGAGGCATGCCTTTTCCCAATGGGTTTCTCCGGGTTACCTCCCTGCTCATAGTTCTAAAGCTTTTGTTCCTATATTGAGACAGACAGTAGTGCCTCAAATAAAATCCTAGCTATTGCTGGTTCTGTGAAATAGTTGTTGAAACATACATTTTTTATTTTGGCACTTGAAGTAGATGCACACAAGCGATGTAAAAAATAAATAAATATAAAATGTTTGTTAGACGTGGGAGGGTTTTGATTGCCCCCGACCTTCTCCCTTTTGTCTAATGTCCCACGTGCCTGTACAGCCAGAGACCCGCCTCACCTCTCGTTGACCTTTTAGACTGATGGGGACAGGGTGGTATATGGGTAAAGAAAACACGTAATTGACAAACACTTGACTATTCAGAGCCCCTGTAACCATTTCCCCCAAAATGACAGCAGTTGCACACCTTTGTGTTTTAGCATTGCTAGATTCTGCTTAGGGGATCGCGGTGAGACTGGGATCCGCCATGGTTTCTGGCTGCCTGTGATCGGGACCTAATGGCAGCAGTATGTTTAATTGCTTAAATGTAGTTGTGACTATTGAACAAAAGTGGTACAAGTACAATTTTTGATTTTATTTTTTAAAAGCGTTTAACATTTCCATAGTAGACAAATGCTTTTGAGGGTTTTTACAGAATTATCCATTGTATTTTGGTTGTGAGACGGTCAGATTTTGCTTTTCAAAGTAAATATGATGCCATCATTGGTCAAACAGATACTCATATGCAGTTGATATGCTTGAATTCAGCAAATCCAAAGAGAAGGACCACCTGCTTATTTTTCACACGCGTTTCTGAATTTTCACTGAGAAGGGTTAGAGTTTGGGACACGTCCACCAATGTGGATAAATGAGCCTATTCAAGTATATTCCCTCCCGCAGTTAGGGAAGACAAGACCTTTTGTAAAATGCCCTATGTATCTTGTATGTATATTGTAGTTTGGGGACTACTAGTTCAGCTAACGGGTTAACGGCGTGGGCTCAGTCAGGTTACTCCGCTCCCCATCATGGAGAAGGAGATGGCCTTTTGTATGTCTTGTGACCAATAGAACCAATTGTATGCCTTGTCACCATAGGGAGATAGAAGGGTGTTTATATCTCTGCTCGATGTTCTAGAAGCAGGTTCCTTGGAGTTCAGTTAGGGAGCCTCACAGGGAGTCTTGTATATATGTTTGTGTGTAGTTACCATTTATTATTTTCAGTGAAGGAACGTGCCCTATATAGTTACAGCCCATAATAATGGTCCAGGATTATTCTCAAGCAGGAAGAGGAGTGAGCATGTGCTTGGCAGGAGTTCTCAGAGTAGTAGCTCCGGAGCATAATTGAATCGGCACCACCAGAAGGTCCTTGGTAAACTCCTGATCCAATATGTATGACCCCGAGGTATGTCATACACAGTAATGGGATACTGATCCCAGGGAAGCAGTGCATCCCCAACAGGGATCCACTTGAGATGGGAATTAATTGAAGATCTGCAGGAGATTGTCAATCTAACCAATTCTAAAGGAAATAAGCATAAGTACCTCCCCAGCGTAGGACTGAGGGCTGCCAGGGGATGAAGCGTAGAGTAACCATATTGTTTGCCATCAGTTACTGCCTGAAGTGAAGTTTGTTTTTGTATGGTGAGCATTATCAATGGATCTGAATAAAGCTCTTGCTTGTTCTATAAAAGTTCCTGGCGCCCATCATTATTCTCTGCATATCCACGCCCAGCCTGGCGGATCCAGCACCTGAACAGGTATGGGAGACCGAGCACAGCCACGTAAATATGCGACTCGATGTAAACTCCTTTAGAGCCGGGCAAGGAGGATTAGATGCATAAAATGTTATTGCCGCCTATTTGTAGCTCCTAACCACATTGTATATGTAATCTGTGACCACTTGTTTTTGTTGGTTACACTTTTGACCTAAATTCGAAAAGCTGTGAAGAAAATGTTAAAATGTTAGACCGTGTTATAATTTCTCTTGCTACCAAGTTGGACTAAGTATTGGTGTATTGCTGGCCTCGGTAGCAATGGAGGCGTTAACTTGCTGAGGTTTTATAATTTCTTAAACCAGTGTGAGAAACCCGGTGTGTCCACCTTTTAAGTAGTGATCCACTCAGAACAGGGCATTATTGGCCAGTAATGCCCTGTTCTGAGGGGATTATTACCATTATAGGTTAAATGTAGGCTTTTTTCATAAATAATAGAACACTTTGTATAGATATAGAAATCGGAACTACGCTGATGCGCAAAAAAAAAACCGATGCTTTCGTCGGAAAAAGTAAAGTAGCAATGGGAGAGGCGAGGAAGGGAGGGACAGGTATTTACAGTTAAGTTTTAACATTTTTAAATTGGCGTTTTTTTTCTCAAAGGTGAATTGGCAAGTTGCCAAAAATTCCGGACATTGCTAAAGGAATAATGCCCGGAATTCTAACCAATCGGAGAATAGGGATTTCAATAATGCCCGGAATTTTACTGCTTTTAGCCTACTGTATAATTCTTTTTAAAATCAACTTTCCAGTGGTCTGCGACGCATTGCAAGGTCACTTTGGAACTGCTTCCTTAAACTGGTGGCTGTTATCAGCAGTAAATAGAAAATATTTCATCTTCTCAGCCCAAACACTACTAGTAGAGTATATAATATATACGGTGAAGGAGGTATGGGAAAAAAGCCTCCAGTTCTGCTTTTTTTTTTTTTTGCGGGCTCAGTGCTGACTGCTTTGCGAGCGCCAGTGACTGACGTAACCTGGCACGCCCGGCGTGCAGGAGGAGGGGGAAATATACACTGTGGGATCTGCCCACCCCTCACGCTCTACTTTCTGCCAATGCTGATCATTCGAGCTGCACCACGATAGGTTGGGTGAGCGGGTCTGTCACTGTGTGAGGGCGGGCGGGGTGGAGCATTCCATGACATTCACCCACCTCTCATTTCTCCCAGTGCAGCTAGTTGTGGGGGGTAGGGAGGAGTTTGCGCGTGTGAGTTTACGGCACACAGAGCTGCCGGGGGGAGGGGGCGGTCTTGGACATTTGGTCGCTGTCGTTTTGCCAGCGCTTGGCCTTGACTCACCCCAATGCCGGCACACACTGCCGCCGGCCACTTCATCGCTAAGGTAAGTGACTAACCTTGCCCCCTTACCCTAAAACTCTGTGTTAACCCCTAATACTAACGTTACCCCCGACCCTAAAAACCTTAACCCTTTACTAAACCCTGGCTCCTAAAGATTCATCGGTCGCCTAATGTTTTCATTTTTTGGTTTGTGTGTGGATCTCTTGTGTGCCAGTTTTGATGCCCAAACGCCACAAACGTAGACACTGGATTACAAACATTGCCACAGGGTACCCAATAGAAAGCCGTAATGTAATTTTCCAAACGTGTCGCTTGGTTTCCAACCATGACACCACCGCCATTTTGTTTCTGCTGCTGAAGCAGGGAGTAACTCGGGGTCCCAGAACATGGAGAGGATCACTGAACAGCTCCTGCAAGATCAGAGAAGATTAAAACCCAAAGAAATAAACAGGGCTGCGTTGAATGCTGTTTTTAAAACCACAACTTCCTACACATCAAAACCCGATGGATGTATCTCATTGCAACTACAATTAGGTTTCGAGATTACACAGCAACCCAAAGCACTTATACAAATGTTCACCACTTCCTAACGCTCCTTCTTAGAGATAATGTAATATACATTTTATCAGCAGATTGCAAGAATACGTCTTCCTATAAGAGAACACCAGCAGATAAAGAGCAGGGAAATGCAGCATAAAGCACCTGTTAGAGAGTTTCCCTCTTTTAATGGAGGAAATATTGAGAATATTAAAGCGGTTTTGGCAGGCACAGCCGGGCTTTTGTGCTCGTCAGTGGGACTTCCATAAATGCGTGCCGTTACATTTAACTTTATACAGGTTTTTGATGTGCATTGTATTTGACATTGGCAACGTATCTTTTTGAGTGCCTAAACTTTACTTTTTATTTTTTTTCCCCTTCCAAATTTATCCTATTATTCTGTCCCATGTGTTTTTTTTTAAATGTCTCAGGAATCGCTTCAAAGGCTGCTTTATGAGGCATAAAATGATTGATATGTATCACTAGGAGAAAAAAAATATTCCCACATGTGGGGAGATAGCAGCGGCATAAATGCCTTTGAAGCAGCTGTCCTGATTAATAGGGGCAATCTAATGGGATTTATTATATATATATGTAGGCTTCTTTGCCAATATACATGTTCAGATATTTTATAATATATATCTATATCTATATCTGAACATGTTTTGGCAAAGAAGCCTACAGTATTTCACCCGTTCAAGATGCAGTGCTATCTAGGGCCAAAGTGAATGAAGGCAGTAGCATATTTGGTGCAGATTAGCACTTTAGATAATCGGACAGATATAAGTATATTGTTATATAGATCTTTTTCCTAATATTTGTGTGGGATTGCTCTTCAGAGGCATTGTCCCTCATGGGGCCAAAACTAACCATTTTTAATGTTCTGTTTAAGAGATTAAAGGCTATATTTAACTATGCGCTGCCACCTTTTAGGTAAATTGCCTTATTCCTTAGCACCGATGACTGAATATGGCTTGAAATCTGGGTGATTTACATGATTTTTCAAGGGAAAAGGAGTGGCTCAGTGAGGAAAGACACTGACTGGCGCGGAGTTTGAAGCAGGGGAGCCTGGTTCAATTGCCGATGTTGGCTCCTTGTGACCTTGGGCAAGTCACTTAATCTCCCTGTGCCCCAGGCACCAAAAACATAGATTGTAAGCTCCACAGGGCAGGGACCTGTGCCTGCAAATGTCTCAGTAAAGTGCTACGTAAAACTAGCAGCGCTATACAAGAACATGCTATTATTATTATTTATTTTCAAAGTCTGTTTTGTAAGCTTTATAAAGTGATGTTTGGGAGGAGTTTTTTTTAAATTTTTTTTTTTATTTGCTGAAGCGATGTTCATCTGTGTGATGTAACTGTCACACCGGATGCTGGCTGAAGGTGAAGAGTACACCTAATTGTCATGAATTCTACCTTTCTTTCCAGAAACCTACAGTATATGCAATGACTTCATATTGTTGAAATGACCTTGTTACTGTCTAATCAACAGCACTTCCTTTCCCCCCCTCCCATCCCTCCTTCTGATTTTGGATTAAAACATACTGGAGAATGTATAGATAAGCTCAACGATATGTGACTATGTTCTTGACTAGTTTCTACCTTGGTACCTTCCTTTTTCGTCTTGCTTCTCGTCTAATCGGATACCTTCTGGCTGAAATGCATGACTTTTATGCAGTATTTATTTTTTGAGTGCTTTTGGTTTGTAGTGAACAGAAGGAAGTGATGATCCTCATCATCGTACAGGTATCTCTAGAGTCTAGGCGCAAAGTTCACCTTTCCTGTTTTGCCTTTAAATTCTTTATGGGCAAGCTACCCAGCTACCTGAACAAGCTCCTCGCCTCTACCACATGCAGCACCTATCACCTGAGATCTGACTCCAAAAGACTGTTCATGGTCCCAAGGCTCAACAAAGTATCCGGCCGTTCCTCCTTCTCTTACCGTGCACCCCAAAACTGGAACAACCTACCAGAGACTCTCACATCCAGCACCAGTTTAAGTTCTTTCAAATCTAAAGCTGTCTCACATTTTAATCTGGTCTGTAACTGTTTCATACACCCATAACATATATTTTCTTTAACTGTGCATGCAATGTCTTGTATATAATGTATACCCTGTTCATTTATGTAACTGTATTTGTAACCATGTATTATTTGTCTTAACTCTGTGCCTAGGACATACTTGAAAACGAGAGGTAACTCTCAATATATTACTTCCTGGTAAAATATTTAATAAATAAATCTCTCCTATATTTACATTTGTTGGTTGTGGTGCCTTCTTTAGTTGGATCTCTAAAATAAATTGCATTATACTAATGGGTCCTTTCCCCTTGTCTCGGATAAAAACACATGCTCAATCATGGCATTCTGAACCACTGAACCCAGAGCTCCTTCAAGCCATCAAATTAGGCTGAATAAGCATCATAGATAATGATCACAAGGAAGAAGTGGAGATTGAGGGCCTCTTGTCTAAATGAAGCCAAATGTAGTTACTTGGTCTGGTCATGCCTGTACCACCCCTGCCCTAGATCAACATTCATATTTAAAATCTCACCTCCAGAATGACATGTGCTGAGTAGTGTTCAACTTAATTAGCACAGAAAACCTCAATCCCCCAAACTTTACTTAGAAGAAAAATGTAAAATATGACATTTCAATTGAATAATATTCCATTATAAATGTCAGACTATCTTCATTATAGAATTCAAGTTAACGTCTTAGTGCCAGGGTTGACTTAAGTGGATTACACCGCTTTCCCCCCTCACCATGTTTTTTTAATCTTTGCGAAGGGCTTAAGCAAAAAAGACAATATTGTTCAGGGTTAAGGTAATGGTAATCAGGTTAGTTGATGCCAAGATTGATTTCTTTGGCACATTAATGCTTCCAGTACAGATTAGGCTCTTCTACTTTTTCTCACATAGTTCGCATCATCTGAACACGATAACTAGTTGGTGTCAGGATGTAGCCACAAAGGACTTGATAAAAAATAAAAAATACATCAACAATGTACGTTTTTACTGTTTATTGATGATCTACCTGTGGTGGTTCGGAAGCTCTGGGCACCGTTATTTCACATATGTAGAACTCTCATTTCGGAATGTTTAAAGGTTTCACAGTCTACAAAAATTGGACATCCTTGGGGTTAACTGGAATGTTGACTCAGCTAACGGTGATACAAGAAACCATTAGGCACTAAAATCCATGTGTAAAAATAAGGCATCTATGTTTTTTTGGTGTGTTATTTTATTTAATTTTTTTGGAGTGCTCTAATTCTGTTTTCAAAGCATGGTCCTCCAGATGGCAGTACTTTTAATGGGACTGTGAATCATACAATGTTTGCTAACCAAGTGATCTGCTACTTTAAATATTATGCATGAAATTCAGAGTTTTAGCAGGCTTGTTTACCACTCCATTCTTCCCTGGTTTTTTTTATACCTACATTTGAATCCACATTATGCAGAGATAAAGGAAATGGAATGGGTTTTGTAATTATAGTTTGTCCTAGAACTGAACTCTGAAGTATGTTTCACGCGCTATAATACATGGATTAATCATTCTCCATTCTTGAATAAAATTGGCAGCTCAGTCTAATATTAAGCGAGTTGAATTAGGAAACATTTGCATATTGCCGAAGATTCATGAAAAAAGTTGGTCTTTCTCTTGTGTAGTTTTCCGTCGCATGTGCAACTTTTTGGCTGATGTAAGTGCCACAGTTGGTAATTACTTTGCTGATGACTGACAGACTCAGCACAAATAATATAATTAACTTACAAGACTTCAGTAGTGGAGTCAAACATGTCTGACACAGAACAGTGTTGTTGTTAACTAAAACCAGTTGAAATAATAAACTTGCAAACTAAAAGCAGCAATGCCCCAAACCTAACCACCCCCTCTTCTTTTAGTTTTTTTGGATATGAACCATGGGGTCTCTGGAGCTGAACCGTGTTATAGTCATCTCTGGGGTCCCTCCACAATACCAGTGATACTTACTTGGTGTATATGTATATACTGTATAGAAGTATCCCAGGTGCTTTCAATCCGATGCTGGTGTTGTACACCTGCACAGTCCGACTTCCACTGATCTCGCAATGTCTAGTGTTTCTGCGCATATGTCCTCTGTTGCTTGTAGATTTCACAAGGCTCGGCATCAATCTCAGGTCCCAAAGACTTTCCGAATCTATGGATCATTGTCCCAATGGAACAGAAGGTGTCAGATGACTCTTAGCAGGGCCTGCATACATTCTCCTAATCCTACCTACACAATCTAAAGGGACTAATAAATGTGACATTAAAATCTGAGGTCCCTCTCATTTCTTAAGCAGAATGCTGTATACCAGTATAACAATAGTTTTAACTGGGACAAAACACATTTTTTCTAAAAATATTATTATATACTTCCATTTTTATTGTGTTTACATTGCAGGCTCCAAACTATTGTTCTACTGCAGTGGTTTCCAACCCTTTTTTTTGATCAAGGAACCCTTTGAAATTCTGAGGAACCTCAACGCGCTCTAACAGCGAGTTTGAGCTCAGATGCATTGTAAATTCTTCTGTATTGGGAACAATTTTAAAATTACCTTAAAATTACAAGGATCCTTTTAGGGATGCCCGGTAACCCTAGTTGAAAAACACTGTTCTACTGTATGAAACATTTTTTATAAGATAAGGAAGGAGGTGTGTTGCACACCAGAAAAAAATAAAATAAACAGCGATACTTATATCGGAGCTCCTGGGGCAAGGATCGAAGTAAACGAGAGAATTGGGTCACTTCGGATTTTCAAATTGAATTTATTTAAAACCCCCAAAAATGTGTATTGTATGTGTGTATTGTAAATTTATATATACAAAGTCTGCACAATCTGTGTGTGAAGAATCCCAGTTTGCAGGGAGTTGGATCCACACTTGAGCTATGCCGCGAGTGAGACGTCCTTCCGTCTCACTCATTGCATAGCCATCTGTGATGTATTCCAATAGTTAAAAGGTAGAGATTGGTATATTCAAAAGCCAGTGGAATTGATGACAGACTATGATTAAGCCTCATATCCGTGTTATACCGACTGCAACCAGAAACATTCCACGTCCATACCAGAAGGATCAGTGTTGTCTACAATCTGCGTTGAAAGGAGTCCCAGCTAAAAGAGCATGCAGTGTAATGTATCCGAATCAGGGTTATACTGAGTGAGAAGACCCTTCTCTCAATCAGGGATCAAATGGATTATCCATCTCCGGGGACCCTTCCCTCTCCCAGTCCCAGGGGTATTTACTGATAAAGGCACCAGATTTGTTTCCTGGTTTTCACATCTCTTGCGTCACGAGGGCCAATAGGAAGCTGCAACGGATGACGTCGCAGTTCCTTGGCCGGCATGACGCAGAAGATGAAAACCCACATTTTGTTGGCCTCGGAGGGTATTTGAACGCCAGTACCTTTTTACCGGCAAGTATCTCGAACAAGGGGTTACAAAACTAATAATGAGCAGCTGAGATTGCTGCTTTAATGCAGTGTGTGTAAACTGTTCTGCTCTTTTCTAAGGGGCTGTGTATAAAAGTTGACGTTGCTGTTTTGTTTGTGAGCCTTCAGGTTAGGCTGGTGGTGTGTAGTGTCCGTGCTTGGTCCGAAAGTGATGATTGCTGAAATGTATTCAGTCAGGGGTGGTCAACTCCGGTCCTCAAGGGCCACCAACAGGTCAGGTTTTAAGGATATCCCTGCTTCAGCACAGGTGGCTCAATTTTTGACTGTGCCACTGATTGAGCTACCTGTGCTGCATTAGGGATATCCTTAAAACCTGACCAGTTGGTGGCCCTTGAGGACTGGAGTTGGCTACCCCCGTATTAGGTAAACATAATAATAATAATAATAATGATGATAATATATATTTAAGACCGTGTCCATGTACAACACGGTGATGGTAAAGGCTGCCAATTACAGATCACAAGTCACTGTCTGCACCGCTACCTGTGTACAGTTAGATCCTCTTCAAAAGCCCCCCAATGTTGCCACAAAGTAAACCCTGACCAGGGTAGGTGTAGCACAAAATAAAAACAGAACCGTGCTGGGCAAATCCAATGCTAATAACATTCATATGTTACCTCATTAAAACAATTAAATCAGAAAAAATACACACATACAGTACACACACTACCCAATATTACCCAGTTTATTGCAAAAGTATAATCTTTGCAGCATTCTTATTTCACGTATGGTCACTTAATAGCCCCGTCAGATAGCAAACATTGTACTCTCCGTTGAATTTCTTGTTGTTCTCTGTGGAGTTGGACATTTGGGCATCCATTCTGAAAGATGTTAACTGTACTTCACATTATACCTCTGCAACAAACATGTAAACAATTGCTAGAAAGTGTGTTCCATGAAAGCTTGCTTCACATTTGATTGGAAACCCAGCTTTTGTTGCAGGGTGGAATTTGGGATTAAAATGAGTTTGCTATTAACTACAGACTAAACATCTTAAATTCTGTGCAAGATTGAGAATGTGTTGAATGCAAAGGTCACCGGTTTCCATCCAGCTCATTGTCTTGTGAAATCCTTTGGCACTATCTGCTGAATTCACATTGGTTGAGATAATGTTTTTGTGTGTTAAGTGTGTAAGCAGTTACTTGCTTTTTTTTTTTTTTATCCTCCCTTTGAAGAAACTTCCACCCACCAGAATGCAGTTCTTAATTTAGTTTTCATGTTTCATTCTAACCACATGTCTTTGCAAACGCCTGATCCAGTGGTAACGGTTTCATGGCGCCTTTGGGATTTGTCAAAGGATTTTGCTAGAATTAAGCCTCAATGATAGAAGTATTAATTTGTCACTTAACTTTAATTTAAATTTAATTTTTTCCCCTTACAAATATCTTAAGTTGCAAACCCAGTATTATATGGCATCATTTTATTACACATTTTTACATGATTCTATTCACTTTATTACAACTCCAGCATATGCACTAAACTGACCCCACCCTTAATTAAAAAGCGTGTATCTGAGTACCTTGGTGAAGTGAGGCGTGTTCTGATGAATGTACCAGTTGTACATAGCGCATTACAGAACAGAGACTATAATATAGAAAGTTGAGCCACTGTGAACAGCAGGAGAAAGGCATTCTAGTCATAAAGGGCTTAAAATGCAGGAGACATATGTGCAATAAGCAAACACAGGGAGAGAAGTGTATGTGCGTTTGGATCTTCTTGCTAGCCTCGGGGTATGTGCGTTTGGAAAGGGCACTTCAGCCATGGTTAAAGATGTTGAGATGCTTCGTGAAGTGGGTGGGTTTTTAAATCTGGTACAAGGCAGATTGTGAGGATAATGGCATCAGAACAGGTTACACATCAGGGCTGGGCAACTCCAATCCACAAAGGCCACCAACAGGTTAGGTTTTCAGGATATCCCTGCTTCAGCACAGGTTAGACACAAAGACAGCCACCTGTGCTGAAGCAGGGATATCTTTAAAACCTAGCCTGTTGGTGGCCTTTGTGGACTGGAGTTGCCCACCCCTGCTATAAATTCATGGTAAAAAGGAGCAGGACATTGGGGCTGACCTGGTGATGCAGATAGTTGATGGTTTTGTAGCTCTGCTTTTTGTCTTTGCAGCTTGGTAAGAAAGCCTGTTATTGGTTGAACTTGTGTACAGATTACGTTTGTGATTATTTTTATATGTAACCCCGTGTAGGCCTGTGAGGGTAACTTGTAGCTAGTTTCCCCCTGTAGCTGCTTTCCATTAGATTTGGGTTGTCTCGGTTTAACCTTGGGTTCACAAAAAGTTATCTCACATGTGCACACGATTGTCTTGTGTATTATTGTTGGAATGCTGCTAGAAAAAAAGTTCAGTGCAGTAAATGTTGTATTTTTATGAATAGTTTCCCAGTGCCACCTGTGAAAATAATGTGTCCGAAGTTTTTATATACCATGTTTTTACTATTCTGTGTACGTTCCCTGCGGATACCAGCTTTCATTTGAACAGAAATCAAACGAGCGATATGTGAACCATTTGCTTTTTCTGCCAACATTACGTGAAATCTGATTTTTATATTTTCTTGGCAATACTTTTCTGTTGGGGCCAGTGATATCATAATACTTCGGGGAGAAATAAGGCCGTCTTAATACAGTTTGGTTATTACTTTAGAGGTGTTGTATAAATAGTGGTGGAGAAAATTATCGAGGTTTCAAAATTAAAAAAAATGGGTCAAATTCCAGTTTACTTGACTATTGTAATGGGCTGTGTTAAAAATATATTTTAATGACCTGTTAAGTAGCAATCCACCCTCCATTTTGTTTTTTAATACAGCACTTGAGCAGGCATTGGTTCCTGCAGAGCTAAACCCGCCCCAATGTTATGCTTTTGGAATCCTCCCAGTTCCTGAGATGGTTCACGTTGAAGTTAAGAGTTTAAATCTCCCACCAGGGGAAACAAAATGTAAGCTACATGTAACGGGTAGCCCCATGCCTATAGGAAGCTGCCACTTCACCTGTTCTGGCGTCCTATAAGGCTATGCCTAAAGTAACGGCGACGCGGCGGTCAGGCAACGGTCGCTGGAAAATCAAATAGAGATGCCTTCCAGTGATCGCGACCAATCCGTCGCGCTTACAATAAGCGCACACGACGGCGGCAATGCATTTGTTTTGCTGCGACGTTGCGTCGCTGTCGCCGGCACTATAAGCGCAGCCTTAGACAGCCATTAAAATCCATTTAGAAACCAGGAAGTGATTGGTGAAGCTGGGCACTTCACCAATAGAAGTCTTGGGAAACAGTAGATCCTGGGAGCTGAAAGTAGCGCTGTTCAGGTCCAGAAGAGACCCCCAGAACCCCATACTATAGAAAGGGTGGAGGATGTTGGTGAGTGTTGCTTTAAATGAATGACACTTTAAATCAGGGGTGGGCAACGCCAGTCCTCAAGCGCCATCACTAGGTCAGGTTTTCAGGATAACTCTGCTTCAGCACATTTGGCTCAGTCATTTTGACCACCCCAGAGTTATTTGATTTATATATATATATATATATATATATATATATCTATCATGATTTGAAGGCATCTTCTCCCTTCATCGTGGCCAACTACAGTCAAGGGTCTCCGATAGGTCAGGTTTTCAGGATATCCCTGCTTCAGCGCAGTCTGAGTCACTGAGCCACCTGTGCTGATGCAGGGATATCCTGAGAACCTGACCTGTTGGCCCATGAGGATGAGTTGTCCACCCCTGATGTAAATTCTGTGTGTTTTGAGCCACATAATAACTCTGATTTTTGGCTGATAGGAGTCAGGCCAACCAAGGTAAACGGCCTGTACGTGACGCCTAGCTTAGGATAAAGCAAGAATTGCATCACAAAACAGAACCATTAAAGATGGCATTTTTTGCTTGAAATCGGATTTGAAGTGTTTATACAAAGATAATGTGTGTATGCTCAGAGGTAATGGGGACAGGCAGGGTTGCAGATCTGTCTGAGACATATGAATGTGCTTACAAGTTTTATTTTTATTTGCTGAATATTTACTGAAATGCACCAATCACTTACCTTTAACTCGTTCTTTGTAATTAGTTCATTTTGGTCTCGGGGTGCAATGATTTTACCACCGATTTTTTTAAATGACGTATTGGGACACAATATTTCACATCAAAACCGACCATTGGTACAGTTCTGCAGTAGTCGTGTGATATTTGTGCTCTGCCTTTCTAGACAACAGCTGCACAGACTGGATAGGACAGGAGCCACGCCGGATTACTAGTGTGACGCTGCAGCTAAAAGCAGCCACTGGGGTCTGAAGCTTTGTTCACACAGATTCCAAGGCTACACTAGAACGTGCGCAACAGTGTGCAAGAAACTAAGGCCTGGTAACACGCCAATACCTTCTACCATAACTTATTAAAATGAGGGCTGTGCACTGTACGCAAAAAAAGAATGTAATACATATTAGAGAAGCTATTGCCTAAATACAGGCACTCGAAGGATATATACAATAGGATTTTATTTCATACGTATAAAACAACCATAATATGACCAGCCGCCAACAATAATCAAAGATTCCTCTTTACCAAACAAGGTATTAATTTAATATATAAAAATATGTCGAAGGTACACTCTCTAGGTTGGGTCCTGATTTAATTCATCAAGCGTCTTTTCCATTTAAAGCGGTCTCCACTTTTGTCTTGTTGCAGAATCCACTGTCTGGGCATGGACAGCGAATATCATCCTACAGGTAGTCCTCGTTATCCAACGTTTCGCTTTACAACGCATGGCATATCCAACGCTTTACAATGCAACCCTAAGGGCTGTTTTTCGACGCTGGAATGCGTTTTTTGCCGCCTGAATGCGTTATCCGATGCTCACCGCCACTGATGAACATGGGACTCCCTTTTCAACGGTTTCACTATCCAACGCTACTTCCAGAACGGATTGTGTTGGATAACCGAGGACTGCCTGTAATTGTGTTATCAAGCCCAAGTGAGCGAGATAGCGAGAAACGTAGCTTGTGAATGTCTCAAGGATTTGATACTGGACGGTGACCAGGTTTTCCAAGTTCAACGGCCGTATTATTGCCACTCGGCCACTGTGTCACTTAACCGATGTATCAGATGTCAGTGTGAATAACTTATAAAACGGGGCACTTCCTATGGACATAGAACGTGTCTGCGTATCTATATCGTACAGATATTTTACCCGAGTGTCACTTTTCCACTGATCAGTCTTCTGGATTTTCAGTAAACAGGATGTTGTTGTTCATTTATTACTTTATCTTTTTCCCTAGCCCTCCCTGTACTCCTCAGTAATTGACAACATGAGCTGAATTGAATATATTATCAGAAATCTTCGTTATTTTGCACCCGTGGGGGGTGGGGGCTGGTTATACTGTTGTAGAATCCAATCACCGACTTCACAACAAACCCCTTGCATTTCCTAGTTGTATAAAAGCTCTGTCGAGTCACTTGGCAGCTTGCTGAGATTTTAATTTACGATGGCCTCATTTCCCCAGCTTTCCAAGATTGTTTTTAAAGTTGCAATCTTGTGAAACAGTCATTAGTATGCAGCTTTAAAAAAGATATCTAGTGTCAGCAATGATTGCATGAACATAGCATTGCATGGGTGTATGTGCACGCACACGCGCACCATACACGCACACGCGCACCATACACGCACCATACACGCGCACGCGCACCATACACACGCACGCGCACCATACACACGCACGCGCACCATACACACGCACGCGCACCATACACACATACATACATACACACATACATACACACATACACACACACACATACACACACACACATACACACACACACATACACACACACACATACACACACACATACACACACACACACACACACACATACATACACACATACCCACGCACACATGCACAAGCATACACAAATACACACACACACACACACACACACACACACACACACACACACACACACACACACACACACACACACACATATACACACACATATACACACACACACACACACACACATACACACACATACACACACACACACATACACACACACACACATACACACATACACACACACACACACACACACACACACACATATTTGAAGAAGGGAATCAGTCTCATGCTATTAAGGGAGCAATCCATGCTAATTAACCACCATATTTTTTTACAGAACAGAGGGGTCCACCAAAGTTGAACTGCACTATCTTCCGTTTCGGTGACACCCCTGTTCCCGAGATAGATACTGGGGAAGTTACTGTTACTGGTATTCAATGGGGATTTTAAAGACCATCCAACAGGAACAACCGATGTTACAGCTTCCCACTAGTCTGAGATTTGGCAGCCATTTTGTTTTTCCAGCGGGATATTTAAAAACGAATTCACTGGTAAATATATTGAGAACCAGGGGGCCATCAGAGCTGAAAATAGCGCTGTCTGGCTCGGGGAGACCTTGGTTCCCAAATGTGGTCTTTAAAAAATAAAAAAAAAGGAGGAAAAAAAAGGGTTCTTTTAAAGCAGGGGTCACACGTGTGCTAGCTTGGGGACTGGGAGGCAATCTGTATCCCTGAACACTGACACACCAAAGCTGCAATCTGTCTTGTTTGATGTGCGGTGCCAGAATGATGAGCCTAATCAGTTTGCCTGAGAGAGATATTAATCATGTTCAGTGTTCAGGCACGCACTGTATCGCCTGGTACCACTTACCACTTCTATAGTCACAGACCTAAACGTCTACCTTGCTTTTTAACAGAAAGGAATTTGTTTTCGGATTACCCTCATTTCAGTAAACTGTGACATGCATCTTTTTTAAAAAGGAATTTCAAGACCAAATGGGTTGAACGAATTTATATATAACAGCGCCAGGCATCTTTATTGTAAATCGGACAGTCTACAGTCAATAGAAAGTACCTACCCCAAACTACGCGGTATCAGCAGGAATGTGGATAAAATTAGGGACCTAAAATGTGGAAATCCATAAATCACTTTGGTCCTTTTCAGGGGGTCCGCAACTTTTTTTTTCTAACATAGTGACCCACCTGCTAGAAAATAGTTGTCCCGCAAACACCTTATTAATGAATCTTATTGCCTACTCGTCAGACTATTGCTAAGAAAACTGTTTGACCGATCCCAGGCAGTATAGTGTCCTGAGCTTGCGGGGTGAAACGCATGCCTAATAAGGCCCCAAACTGCATCTCGGTGCTTGCAAACAGCATGGGTGGCAAAGCTGTCAATTACTATGTAATCGGTCAAAGTCTCGCCCCACAATGCTGTGCAGCTGTGGATGCAAAGAAATTTTGAGGAGCGACTTTAGAAGCTCCTGCTGTAATTGGCAACTCGACCACCAATGTTAAGGTGCGGTTTGGGGTCTTTCCAAGTTTGAAGCCCCCACACGGGGTCAGGAACATACAATACTGCCTAGGATCTGCAAATAAATAGATTTTATTTATTTTTTTTTTTTTGCTGAACCCCTCGGAAACATCTCACGAACCCCCTGTTGGGAATCCCTGGTCTGTTTAATATGGCTTAGTATCTCGTGGTAAACATGGCCACTCTACACCTTGAAATGGTTCTCACATATTCCAACTACTCGCACAAAACACAGAAAGGCTGCGGCCGGCGGCGCGCGCAGCAGCGGGCCACCAGACCCTTGCCTGAATGGTCCCTGCCCCCGCTGCCTCCTTCCGGCAGGGCTGACTACGTACTGTGACGCGTCAGCCGGCCGATGCTGCAAGATCCTAGTGATTTTCAGCGCTGACGCATCACGTGGTACGCGAGTCAGCCAATGGGGAGGAGGGGAGGGAAGGAGCTAGGGATGGGAAGCGGCTTGGGAGAGGAGCAGGGAAGGAGCTGCGGGGAAAATGTGTGAGTGTATATATATGTGTGTGTTGTGTGTGTGTGTGTGTGGTGGTGGGGGGGTGGACGGCACCATGATCTGGCAAAGATTTACCACGCCCCCCCCCTCCCACTCCCGCCCCCCTCCTGCTCTGGCTCCCTCTCCCTACAGACCGCATATCGCGGTCTGTGCCTCTCAGCGCGCCGCCTGTCTGCAGTGCGGGCGCGCTGACTGAGGGAGCGGGGCTTTAGCCTTAGAAATTGTTGAATTACTGTATTGTTGCTCCAACCCTTTTATTTGGTACACGGCAAGTACTGTATCTTCTAATTCATTGGGGGCGACCTCCACTTGTCTAGCAGATATAAGCCACAATGTGGCCCAGTGTGCCAGTATCTTACTGTAACAATACAAGATAATTATTCAGCCTGATGCAACATACAATGCGATGTAAAATAGTGTATCTATAATTCTGACAAGGTAAACAATGACATTTAGGTCTCTCTGAAGAATGTCCCTTTGATGACCAAAGCTTTGGAGTCTGACAGATTTATAAATTACTATATCTCTATAGCTCTATATCTTGCACTTTATTTTGTGTGCTGAACCATTATTCTAATTCAGAAGGAATAAAAAGGCAAAACAAATGACCCTGACCCCGACTTGCAGATGTAGTTTGCGGTCATAGAATTCTTTGTTTAGTCAGCAAGAAGACGATATTGAAATCTAATGTTGGAAAAACAACATGGTTATAAATGACCGGCCCAACAGTAATAAATGAGGCCGTTTTCTTTACAACCGCAGTCGTAAAAATACCATGAAGATTAGGGTGTGTAGAAATATGACATTTGGTTACTTTTTTAAGAATAATATTTCATGTCACGTGTGACACTGTGTTGACACTGCATATGTGTATACATCCTGTCTCCCAAATCTCCTACATAAAATGATCCGTTTGAGTAGAACTGCAATGTCTATTGTCAGGTCTGCCAGGATGATATTCCTGGGGATGGTCCCCTCTTCCTTCTATCCATCAGAACCGGCTGACCGCATCCTCCATCACGTAACTGTTTGGGGAGAGGATAAGAGGGCATTTAAAGAGGGTACTTGGGATCAGCAGCTGTTTGATGCATTGTAGACCCCACTGGCAGAAAGGATGTGAACTGGGTTTCAATAATGATTTAAAAATGAATAAGCGGTTCTACTCCAAGAAGCACTGAAGTAATGTTTGTACCTTTAATAAATATGTATGTAAATGTCACTTTGCTAGATTACATGCCGTGGAGAATCTAGAGTCAATTAGCACTACTACTACTACATGTATAAGCAAAAAGAGTGGTGCACGCAGGTATTGGGGTCTCCATAAACCCTAGACAGATTAAAAAAAAATAAGAGTACCTGCAGCACTCATAGACAGCTGTGACACCAATAGAGGTCAAACACAAAGCCATTTAATGCAAAGAGAGGAACAAAATCTCATAAACAGAGTTTATTACACAGGGCGCTGTCAGGGTGCAGCTACCCAGACAAATACCCCCCCAGAGAGGGGTATACCCAGGAGGAAGGGGGACAAGGAAGACAAACACACTGATCTACACACTACAAATATCACAAGTGCAACTGTCAAAAAGGCAACAACACAAAAAGGACAAAACAATCCAAAAATCAAGGGGTGGCTACGTCTCGGGCACTTCTCTTCTTGGCCCGTTCCCACAGAGGAGTGGTATTTCCCTTCAGGAGGAAAAAAGTCTCGTAGCTACAATGTAAGGCTACGGCCCCACTGCCTGCGCTGCACGCGCGCCTGCCAGGCTGGCGGAGCGTGCAGCCGAGTTCCCCGGTCTGCAGTGAGCTGCAGGGGGAAAGACACGGGGGGCGTGACGGGGGCGGGGCCGTAATGTCATCCAGCAGGTTTGCCCTCATTGGCTGAACCGCCGGGGGCGTGGCCTAGCGCTCAGTCGCGAGTCCTGATCTCAATTCTCTTGAGAGCAGGTGTTTCTGTCGGCACAGTGCGGCGGCCCCCCCTCGCAGCGGGCCCGGTGGTGGATGCTGCCGTAGCCAGCGGGGACCTAGCCTAACCTGTGAATACTTTGCTTATAGAAAGTTCCCACCATCCAGCATGCAAGAGGAGTGTGTCTGGGGGGGTATTTATCTGGGTAGCTGCACCCTGACAGCGCCCTGTGTAATAAACTCTGATTATGAGATTTTGTTGCTCTCTTTGCATTAAATGGCTTTGTGTTTGACCACTAATGGTGTCACAGCTGTTTATGTGCTGCAAGTACTCTTATTTTTGTACATGTCATGTGGAAGAGAGTATGTGTTTTGTGTCAATCGCAGACCTTTTTCTAGATAATGCCATTTTAGAAATGTATGTGTGCAATGTTTTATAAGGACGGTTATTGGAAAATGCTAACTTTTATTTTATATATTTTTATTGTGCCAAAAGCGTGGACCAACCCCAGGGGAACGCAATGGTCAAAAACAAACTCTTAAACGTGGTTGTTTGTGCAGCATGTAGCTGCTGGTCCTTTGCTTGATGTCTTAGGCTTCGCTTATAGTGCTGGCGACGCGACGTCGCGTCAAAACAAATGTATTGGCGCCGTTGCATGCCCTTATAGTAAGCGTAGCGCAAGGGCTTGGTCGCGATCGCTGGAAGTCAATTCAATTTGATTTTTCCACCACAGCCTTCTGTCACCGCCGCGTTGCCGTCGCAGGCACTATAAGCGCAGCCTAAGGATGACGGTCAGAGGTTGTTTTGAGGAATAGAATAACCCTGAACAATGAATAGCTTGTGATGGCCTTTTTGTCTCGTATGGATTTAACTGTTAATGGTCTGTTTTTTTTAAATATCTGAACATTACAATTCTAAAATATGACTGAGCAGGTATTGAATACGATTAGGTACTTATGCACACCTGAAATGACGGAAACACAAAAGTCACCTATGAATAGTTACAGCGCCTGACCCCCCACTATCCTAATTTAATGTCGCCAAGCTGCTGTACAAAGTACTGGGCTATGGGAAGACTTTCCCGTTGGATATTACATAGGATTAGAGTTTAACAGCAGGTAAAACAAACCTGACATTTCGAGAGCAGCAATACAGGCTACTTTCTCGTAGAGAAAAATATTTCTTGAAAGAATGAGCGGCATGAGACACTGTTTTTTTTTATTCTTTACTATACATTTAGTTTTAGAATCGAGCAGAAGATGTTCACAGAAAATGCTGCTTTAATGCTTTTATTTCACTACCATGTGTCCAGCATTGCTAGCCTTAAAGTTGCTGCTTCACTGAATTGAATAAAACCTTTTTGTATGAATTTTCTATTCCTTTTTCTCTTGGCCAGATAGTTCGTTTTAAAATCCTCTTGTAGTTTTCTATTTAACTCACTACAATGAGAAAGCAATGTGGGGAATTGAGAGAAAAAAAGAATACCTCCTTTAAAAAAAAAAAAACAAGACCGATAAACCTCTGCCTTGTTGAATTAGTTAGCAGGTACCGGACCTATTTCTGCCTGCTTGTCAGAACTAAGGCTTCGGCCCCAGTGTTTACTGCTGCACGCGCGCCTGGCGTCACGTGCACAGATAAAAGCTGCAGTGTTTAGGGGAGCGATGGGATGCGAGGGGGGTGTGGGGAGGGGGCCCGACCATGACAGGGGGGCACGGCCATGACTGGGCATATCACCCTTCCAGTGGCTGTCCGCCGACCACGTGATTTGTGTCGCGACACGAAAAGACAACATTCTTGTCTTCCCTGCCAGCAGACGCGCCATTGTGATGTGTGAGCGCTCGTGCACACATCTTCTGGGGCCTGCCCGATAGAGGGCCGTGCCTGGTGTGTGTCACATCCAGGCCTTAGGATCACTCCTCTGCCTCCCATTGGATGAAGTTCTGACCCTTAAGCTTGTTTTACCGTGGCTTCCAGCTCAATGACTGACTCTTTTTTATTTATGTTTTACAAACGATGGGTTATAGGGAAGTTATCAGTATTTTTATTTTATGTATACATTACAAGAAAAATCAAATCCACAAATGCAAGCGTTTTATTGGTAAAATTATGATTGCGTTGCTGTGTCTTCATAGGAGCGCCTCACGTGAGTGTAAGCTCCTGCACCCCACATTTGACAAAGAAACTACTCTTGCAGGTGTGGCCGACTCCAGTCCTTAAGGGCCACCAACAGGTCAGGTTTTCAGAATATCCCTGCTTCAGGATAGACTGAGCCATTTGTGCTGAAGCAGGGATATCCTGAAAACCTGACCTATTGAACTGGAGTTGGCCTCTCGTACACTAGCGTACCTATTTCTGTGGCCAGCATAGGCGGTTTGCTCCAGTATCTTTCTTTTTGAAAGTACACCTTTAAAAGTATGCAGCCATTGCCTTCTCCGCTCTAGGTGTTAATTTTCAGTCTGCATAAATGTTAAAACATTGTACATTACCCATATGGTGCTTCTGACCATATAATTAGTTACTGTTACCAAATTGCTCGGATCACTTGATTGTTTTCTTCACTGCAGGAGGAAATGTTGTTAACTCTTGGAAAGTGCTATTAAACATTGCTTACTGAACATGCCAACCAAGCTCAATTACAGGCTTTACCAGTGTCTGTTTAGTTGTTACACACATTTTAATCCCCAGCGCTGCATCACACTGTGGACACATTTGCGTGGGGGGAAACTATGGCTCGAGAAAGCAATTGCTATGCGTGTTTCTTTATATCCCCCTCCCCCTGTTAATATGTATTGACGCATAAAAGCCTGATAACCATTAAAATGTTTCAGCCCCCTCTTTGACAGGATATACTACTTTCTTTTAAAATGCAGACGTGTGAGAGTTCTTCTTTATAATAATGGCAAAGGAATAGTAAATACAGTATGTAGTTGGTGTAGGATCTCTCCTTATCCTTTATCTGAAATAACACCGCCTGCATTGTAACGCGTGTTTGCGCATAATTTGTGTGCGCATTACAGTGTCGCTGAACTATTCTTCTCTATTTCGATCTACAGTGAGAAATCTCCGAGGCGTATCACATTCCTGCAAGCAATTAGACTGCCGGTGAAATATCTGTCACAAGTTACAGGTAAGATGGACGTTTTATGTATGTGTGTCTTCTGTGGCACTGCATTTTAGAGGACAGTTTCAGAATGACACTGTGCAGGGACTCCTCTACCAATGCTGCCAACGTATGTTAATTATGGGGACACAATATGGCCACCAGACTGTGCTGATGAGCAGACGTTGCTGCAGCCATGTTGATTCATTTTGTATTTATTTTTTTTTAACTTTTTTGCTTTCACAAAATTTTGGGGTCATTTTGGTCCCTGGAGCTCCCAGGACCACAGTTTAGCACTGAGTTCTCCTGCTGCAGCAGAGCCGTGTTGCAGAAAGGGGTGTGGTTCCCAAAGGTCTGTACTGATTTGCTGAACCCTGGGTGATGTCGTAGCATTTTACCCACTGGCTTCTGAGACTTGTAGTTCACCTGTGTAAATACTATTGACGAGCAGCAGCCTGGAACGGGCACCTGGAGTGAAATTTTTAGGCGGCTCTGTCAACCAGAGAACCAGGATTGTTGTGTGTCTGTGTGCACACAAGCATGCTAGGTAACTGCTACTAAGAAGTCATGTCTGAATTATCAAAGAAACCAATTTTAAAGCAATTAGATTTAATTCTTGAATTTGGTACTATTTTTCCCATCGGTATCATCTCATCTTTGTGGCCAGGACATAATAATGTAATAAGTAGTTTCCTTTTAAACTGCGCAGTGTAATTCCCAAGCAACTCTAAAGTGAAGCTTTACAAGACGCCCGGTATGTTCCGCTTGTGCTGAACCCTCAATTACCATCAGGAAACTTGTCTCCTCTTTCAACGATGATGCTTATCAAATGGCATGTTGTTTTGTCTTTTTCAATCCACAGAAATGTGTAATATAAACTTTTTTATTTTCTTTAACCACTCCACTGCTAGGGGACCGGCAATGTATTATTGTTAAGCACTTCACTGTGAGGGACTGAGAGTAATTGCTATCCTCCACCAAATTAAGTACCAACGGTGTGTTGCCCTACTTTTTACCGTGGGGGCCCACCCGCCTGATACCAGAGGTCGGGCACGACTCCTGAGAGTGAACGACCGATTTGGGACTGCATCTGATGCTGGACCCATGCTCCCGTCACCAGTTCTGAACACTCCTTACTCTCCACTCAACAACCCGAGGCCCAGTTCCACATTGTCATGGTCACCGTGGAAGCAGTTGGCAGGCTTGTTTCTTGCCATGTTGAATAGGGACCGAAGAGGAACAACCTCAGATGGTGAAAAGGCCAGCATGTAGTAGACCAAAAACACCTGGCCAGTGGAAAGGGAGAACAGGTGCCTTTTCCTCCGTGATTGGAATTCCTTATTACAATACCATAATTAAAAGCAATGTGTATTGTGTATCTCGAGATGCTGGTTGTCTGGCTGTACAGAGTTTGGGTTCAGTCCTGAATCCTAAAAGTTTTTTAACGTTTGTAAGAGGCTGGCAGAGTGTCGCAGACCCTCTGGATTCTCAACCAACCCGCTTGTGTAAACATCGCATTGTTAGAATCTACCTCCTTACCCCCAAGATCTCATCTAGAAAGAAAACAAATCTGCCATGATGCTGTCAGGACATCGTATAAGCCCCTGATGTGCTGGCACTAGTGGCATCCTGAGGATGTCATAAAGGTACTGTTCCCAATGTTGTTAACCAAAGACATTAAATGTAAACACTTGATTTTAAGCAGTTTTCAAGTACTTCTATTGTAAAGAGCTGTGCTGATGTCAGCATAGCATGGGCTTTATATGTGTAATGATAATAGATGGGTCACAGTATCAAAGAAAGTGACAAGTTAAGCATCATTGTTTCCCATAAAGTAGTCCAGTTATGCTAGGTCATTAAATCTGAGCTCTAATTATCTCTTACAATCCTACCTAATTACAGAATTGTACTATCAGGAATTTATGCAATATGCAGATCATCATAATGCTATAAATGCTTCATTTTGCTTAATAAACTTTGCGTTCCAGTAGTGATCAAATAATGAAAATAACATGCCCTATGGTCTTGTTACTATGGCTGCAAAACTACTAGACTTAATTGTACGAGTTTTATAGAGTAATAGGGCAGATGCCAGTTCTGCCCTTGAACTCAATCATTTCCCTGTTGGAAAAAGAAACCTTGTTCTTCCTTAGACTGAACTTGCCCATATCTCCGACACTACAATAAGTTATAGTGTGTGAAGCTGCCAGAGGATTAACCTAAACAGTGGTTTTGACCTTTGAGGAACGGATAATCTGTCAAGCTATAAGCGTGACAAGCAAGTAGTTGGACTACCAAACAATAGCTGTGACGTTTGGGGAATGGTGCTGCCCTGTAGCCATTTTGGAAGAGGGCAAATACTCTCAAAAAATGTAATTTTTCATGATATGGATGGGTCTAATGGTAAACTAGAGGAGAGACCTTCTTCTTCCTACCCCTCATAGAGCAGGGCACCAGTACCTTGTAGTGAGCACTGCTACTTTAAATTGTCTGTATGCCTTTGACTTTAAACTGTTGCATACATGGTTTGTAAAAAAAAAAACTGTGTGTGCTGTGCACGCGCATAGTAAGTGAAACTTCTTTGTGTGTTGTCAGCAACATATAAAGTAACAATAATATTATTACTGCTTAGAGTATGAGTAAATTTGATTGGCGGGGTCACGTTTATTGGCAGCAGTACCAGCATCATGGATGTTGAGCGGGTGGGGGGGAGCTCACGGGGGGGGTGGGGGGGAGCTCACGGAGGGGGGTGGGGGGGAGCTCACGGGGGGGGTGGGGGGGGCGTCAGTCAGTGTGTGTGTATGTGTATCAGTCAGTGTGTGTGTGTCAGTCAGTGTGTGTGTCAGTCAGTGTGTGTGTGTGTGTGTGTGTCCTGCCCCCCCCTCCCCTCTCCTGACTGCCCCCCCTCCTGACTGCCCCCCCCTCCTGACTCCCCCCCCCTCCTGACTGCCCCCCCTCCTGACTCCCCCCCCCTCCTGACTCTCCCCCCCCCTCCTGACTCCCCCCCCCTCCTGACTCCCCCCCTCCTGACTCCCCCCCCTCCTGACTGCCCCCCCTCCTGACTCCCCCCCTCCTGACTCACCCCCCCTCCTGACTCCCCCCTCTCCTGACTCCCCCCAGCACACTTGTCCTCCCCCCAGCACCCTTATCCTTTCCCTGCCCCCCTCTCTCCTGACTCCCCCCAGCACACTTGTCCTCCCCCCAGCCCCTTTCGCGGCACAGAGGCGATGGAGGCAGTGTCGGCGGGGGGAGGGAGGCAGTGTCGGCGAGGGGAGGGGGGCAGCGTGTCATCGTCAACTGGAGCCGGCTGATGTTGCTGTGGGGAACGCAGCGCACTCAACCCCCCTCCCCACCACCCCCGTTACGGGAGCAGGAGCCGTTCCATGCCGCAGCCGGGGGAGGTCAGCAGGGACACAGGCATGCACCGGGAGGAGAGGCCGCAGGAGATCAGGGCCTGCATAGGGCCCCGGGGAGCAGTGTGGGCTGCAGTGTCCCTGTGAGGAGAGTCATGGCGTCTTGAGCGTCGCCATGACTACCGTGTATGCGCGGCATATCAATGGGCGGGGAACGGCGGCAGTTAGGATTGGCTGTATCACCTCGGGCTGCGGTCCGGCACCGGGTCTTCGAGCCGTGGCGTCCGGTGTGGGGGAGCGTTAGGAGTGGCGCGATTACATTTTGAGGGGGAGCGGCGCCGGCGCCGCATGTCAGCGGGTGGGGGGAGCAGTGCTTGTTAGGAGTTGCGGCGGCGAGTAAATGTTGAGCGGGTGGGGGGGGGAACGTGTAAGCGGCCGTGTGGGGGGGAACAAAGATGGTTAGGAGCGGCACCGGCGGCTATCGCCGCCGCATGTGATTTGCCAGAACACAGCCTGGCCTTAAACTGCCAGCACTGTGACGTCAGCACTTTGACGTCACATCCGTTTAATTTCTGTCCCCGCAATCCATTTTTGTCCCATTAGGAATGAGGTGCCACTAAAGAAGTTTCACTTCAATAATGACTGCATGTACAGATGTAGCTAATTTCAATGTTTTCCGTGCCGGAGGAACCCGTGGTCTTGATCCTGTGGCTTTTACTGTCCCCGGAACCTCTGCTTTTCTTCCTCGAGGCTCCTGGGACCGTATGTCTGGCTACATCTGTATACTTGCAGCTATTTGTAGATACGGTTAAACTTCCCCTGTCTTATTTCAGATAACTTTAGTTAATAATAATAATAACTTTTTAACTGGACACTGAGACTGGGCTTTTTGCTCATTTGCTAGGTGAGATTGTACTCTCAATGCAACCTGACTGGAAAAATCAGCGGACATGGAGGCCTTTTCCATTCACGTCATCAGTGAGGTCTCGATCGCTTTGTAGTTCCGCAGCCGCTCAGACACTGAAATAGTTACAGGCAATCTATGCCGGTTTATTTTATTTTATTCTGGTTCACGTCATTCCTAGGTAGAACTGCACCATTGCTTAAATGTCATCTTCTGTGTTCCCGAGACCTTGCATCCAGAATGAATCGAGGGGCAATATTTGTCTAGCAATTGTTGTTTTTCCCTTTAATGCTAAATAACATGTCCCTTTTTCAAAATGTACTGCCTCCTGTCTAGATTGTAAAATGCTGACTTTCCTTCACTCTTAAACCCGTCACTGGTGGACCCTGATCCCAGGAAACTGCAGTAGTCCCTTTTTGTTTGTTTCAGTCACAATTGTAGGCTTGTTAAAGCGGTAGAGTACCCAGTTGCCTTGAAGCTAAACATGCTGATTTATTACACTGAAACCCCCGATTGTATTTCGTTGTAATTGATGCCTTAAAGCAACAATCCAAGTTTCATTACAAAATAATAATTTATTACAAGATTGAAGGGGGGGGGGGGGGTCTCCGGTGTTAATTTTAGCATAGAGGACCCGTTGATTCTAGAGATCCATACCTCCGTCGTGGTGCAGGTATCTTTGCAGGCAGGGAACACGTGTGCCTAACATAATGGCGGTGTTTCAATGTCCCACGTCACCCAGACCAATAGGAAGATGTGGAGTCATCCATTGCGGCTTCCTATAAGCCCACGTGACCAGGACCTTTATACTTGCCAGGGATACCGGCACCCCCTTTCGGAGAGAAGTATCTCGGGAAGCAGGGGGTCTCCGCCAAAGATGTAATCAACACCGTTAATCCCCCGAGACCCCCTGCTTCAATCCTGTGATAGGTTTTTTTCCCCCTTTTTAAATGAAACCTGGATTGCTGTTTTTAGGAGGAGGGAATATGTAATATGCACACATTATGTTCTTTATAAAGGTCTCGACACCCCCCCCCCCCCCCCCAATTGACACTGGCCGTTTCTCTAGCCTTGTCCACGTGTTCAGCACGAATGGGAAGAACTGAGCGACTGTTGTCACTTACTGGGGTGAATGACATGGTCTTCTTCTTTTGATGCTTGATTATATGAAAAATGGAGTCAGGTCAACTTAACGCCAGTGTATTTCAGAGTGCACAAGGCAAGTAGACCTTGCTTGAAAGGCCATTTTAATCTGAAATGCACAAAGCGTCCCCAGGCTGCTAGACAGTCTGAAAGTGAAGTGGAAAGAAATTCACAATGAAGCTACTTGCTGGACTTCTGTCACACTCCTCTGATAGAACTGTGTGGTTCAACAGCGGGTTCTGCCATAGAAATGATTATTTTCCCTTCTCTCTTGACCGTGTAAATTGATCTTGGCTAAGGTTATGACATAGAAAATACCTCTTTTTCTCGCACTCTTGGTGGCGAGATGAGGAAGACTTTAACAGCTGAGACTTTTTAAGTGAGTTTTTTGGCACGTTTCATTCTTTAATCAATGTGTTTTTCTTCAAGCTGTGAATTAGCTTGCAACACAAAGGTTAAAATGTCTTATCTTATTTTTAAAAAAATGTTGTGGAAAGAATGCAGATGGTTACTTCATCTCGTATCTCAAGCCACTGTGCGATCTGTTTTTTTTTTTTTTTTCAGTTGTCATAAATATTCTTTTTTAAAATATAGGTTAATCAGGATTGCATGCAAATATTTAAAGCTGCAGACCAAGCAATATATCCCACGGGTTTTTTTTATATACATATATGAAATCAGTTCTGTACTATGAGAAAATACTTTTTTCCCTTTTTAAAAACAATTCTGAATTACATTTTTATTGTATTATAATGTAATGAGCATTTTTGTTTCTATAGCAACCATTTACAAAGTCACATTCTCTTCTGAAAGGCTCTGGCACACCCCTTTTTGAGCCCTGCCCTCTCTAGCAGCGCACCAATTGTATCTAGTGAATGTCTGGTCACATGATCTTCCTCACAGAACTTTGCATCTTGTGTCCCCTTCTGCTGCACTGACATTTAGTGAACCCCCGAGCCGAATGTTCGCTGATCGATGGGCAACTTGTATAATTACTTATCATTGTGTGGATTGTATTGATGCACATATTAAAGGGAATAAAAAGTAAGATTAAATTAAAAAAAAAAAATCAGCAGCTTGGACTGCTGCTTTAAATCACCCAGTGCAAAGTATTCAATTTGTATATGTACAGCAGGGCCCCGCTTCTCGGCGCTCCGTTATCCGGCGTTCCGCTTATCCGGCGGCACCGAGAAGGGGGCCGCCATCTTGAATTTCCAGTCGCGCATGCGCTGAACGGGCGGGTGCGCCCCGCGCGCATGCGCGCACATATACCATAGGTTGCATATGCGAAGAACGGCGAAAATGCCGGTTTGCGCATGCGCAGAAGTGAAAATCGCCGGATCCGCTTTCCGGCGATTTTCGCTATATGGCGGGCCTCTGGAACGGAACCCGCCGTATACCAGGGGCCCTGCTGTATATCGAGGTTTGTTAAGGCAAAAGTATCACAGCATGCTATACCTGTGCTTTTCTTTCTGGATGTCCAAGGAATTTCAATATTTTCAATATTTTAAGTAGTTTTAATGTTGTGTGAATTAACTCAGCGGTGTGCAAATTGGGGGGCGCGCCCCCTAGAGGGTAGCTAGATTTTTTTGGGGGGGGGTGGGGGCGCGGGCAGTTGCAGAGGTCCCGCGCTCTTCCCCGAGGCATTACAATTAAATGCCGGGGGATCTCGTGAGGCCTCTGCAACTCACTTACCGGGATTCTGCAGAGCTGCAAAGACGCTGTCAAATGACGCTGCGGTGTCATGCGGAGTGACGTCACGCGTCTGTCTCCATGGCAACGGGGTCACGTTATGTGACCCCTTGACGTCAATTGACGCCGCCATACAAGGCGAGGGGGGCGCGAAAGCAAGGGGGAGCAAGCAGCGGGGTGCAGCTCAAAACGTTTGTGCTCCCCCGAATTAACTAATGCCCTAATTTGAAGGGATCAGTCTACACCAAATGCTGCTACACTAGTGAAGCAAAATGTACGTGACACGAGTTCAAAATCAATGCACTCCTGAAAGTAAGAACCCATGCGGTGATGCATTCCAGATATGCCCTAAATTAGCTTGCAATAAAGTAGCTCAATATACTTCCCAAGGCCTGGAAATCATTTATGAAAACTTTTTCTACTTTTTTTCTTCTTCTAAACCATTTTATGCTAAGTACTAGTTCTGTTTTCCCTAGTTGGCCACACATTAAACTTGTTTAAGCAACAAGAAATGTAAAATGCATGTTAACACCGGTGCTGCTGGTGAGGGCTGCAATACAGAGGGTAAAGGTCACGCTGTGTATTATCTTGTATCCGTGATCTGTTTGTACCATGGATTGCACACTTGCCAAAAAGAATCTGTCCAGCCTTCCATACGCCCTCCTGCTTTGCAGTATCACTCTTCTCAGGAAGTATACTTGTGAATAGCTTCCTGTATTGTTCTCAGACCCTTTGTCTCTGCCTTCTGTGTATTTTTTGCAGTAAGGTGGTGTGAAGACTAAATTGCCATGCTCCGTTTTCCCTTGGAGCCGTGGGGAGCGCGCAGTCTCTCTTGTCTAATATTAATGAAGTATTTTGTGGTGGAAGGTTGCAGCTGATAACTACAGTGCAACTGCACATTTACACTGACTTAATTGCAATGCTAAACCTCCTCATTATCCTCTGACAAGTACCAATGATTCCCCCGACTTCCTACATATATACGAATCTGTTCATGATAATGACCAATACATCGCTTGACAGGGTGATAACGAGATTACAGGGTTCAGTTTCTCTTGCTAAACGTGGGCAGCGCGTTTGTTACTGATGCAATGTTGTGGGGGCATAAGAAAAACGCTGTCACTGAAGCAGCTTCCAACGCCCAATACATTTACTCTTTATGGTTAACCCTTCGCTACCTGAGGGGACAGCAGCGCATTACAACGGTGCAACACGTAATGGTGCTAAAGCAGGGTTTGTTTACGTTTTTTGTTCTCAAGTTGAGGCACCCTATAATTATTTAGTGAAATTCTGCGGAACCCCAATCCTCTCTAATAGCGCATCTGAGATCAGATGCATTGTTAGGCTGCGTCCATACAGGGGCAGACCGTGCGGACGTCTGAGCGATCAGACTGCCTAAAGGCAGTGATCGCGTCTATATAGCGTGCAGGCGCGCGATGCGCGTTGAATCAGTCAACTGATTTCTCGCGCGATAGGGCGGTCACGTGAGCAGTTTGCCCAATGAAGGTGAACCAGCTCCGTGACGTCACTGACCCGCCCATAGACACGCCCCCGGACGGCGCGCTTACTAAGGCCAGCACGGGTTTCCCTCAGTCTCCGCGCAACTGTAATGTCTATGGACGCAGCCTAAGGAACCACAAATCTCTCTAATAGCGCGTCTGAGATCAGATGCATTGTTAGGCGGTCTAGGACATTTGAACATGGCCATTTCGTCGCGTCCAAGTGGCACTCAGCGCTTTCCCACAAGTCACCCCGCTGCCAGCCACTTCGCAGATAGGATAGGGGGTTTTAAGGTAAGGGCTAAAGGTAGGGGGTTTTAAGAATTTTCCTTTATTATATTGTATGTCTTTATTTATATAGCGCCATAAATGTACATAGTGCTTCACAGTAGTAATACATATCATACAAATAACAAATAATATAAATAACAGGTCATGGGAATAAGTGCTTCAGACATAAAAGTAACATTAAGGAAGAGGAGTCCCTGCTCCGAGGAGCTTATAATCTAATTGGTAGGTAGGGAGAACGTACAGAGACAGTAGAAGGGAATTCTAGTAAGTGCGTCTGCAGGGGGCCAAGCTTTATGTATCATGTGTCTAGCATTATCCAGTGCTATTCATATGCTTCTTTAAGCAGATGTGTCTTAAGATGGATAAGCCCTTACCCTAAAATCCCTTAAACTAACCTCCTACCCCAAGCTATAAAACCCATTAAATTAATCCCCTACCCTACCATAAAAACTCTTAAACTAACCCCCTACCCCAAGCTATAAAACCTATTAATATAACCCCCTACCCTAAACCGTAATTTAACTTGCCTTCAAAGCTGCCAGCAGCGGGCATTTCAGTGGCGGATAGGCTGCAGTGGCGTGGTGAGGCAAAGCACGGCGGCCAATTAGTAGCGGTAAAACGGCCGTGACCAAATGTCCCTTACCATTGTAACAAACCCCAAACCTCTCTAATTGCGTGTCTGTAATCAGATGCATTGTGAGGAACCTCAACCCTCTCTAATAGCGCGTCTGAGATCAGATGCATTGTGAGGAACCTCAACCCTCTCTAATAGCGCGTCTGAGATCAGATGCATTGTGAGGAACCTCAACCCTCTCTAATAGCGCGTCTGAGATCAGATGCATTGTAAGGAACCCCAACCCTCTCTAATAGCGCGTCTGAGATCAGATGCATTGTATGTTGGGTACACTTTTCAAATTACCTTTAGTGATGCCCGGGGAACCCAGGGATTCCTAGTAACCCCTGTTGGAAACACTGTGCTAATTTAAGTGTGTGTGTGTGTGTGTGTGTGTGTGTGTGTGTACGCAAATGTAATGTTATCCTCGTGGTTTCAGGTGGAAAAGGCAGACCACATGTGTCTAAATATTTTCTTCTAAAATATAGGGATTCCTGCCCTTTATCAGGTACAGCAGGGGTACTCAAGTCCAGTCCTCAAGACCCCTCCAACAGGTTTTAAAGCTATCCCAGCTTCAGCACAGGTGACCCAATCCTGATTGAGCCACCTGTGCTGAAGCAGGGATATCCCAAATACCTTACCTTTTGGAGGGGTCTTGAGAACTTGAGTTGGCCACCCTCGAGGTAGAGAACCATTTCACTTAGGTTGCCAGTCCAGCGAACTCTTGCATATTGGAGGCCCTGGTGCTGGATATGTGATCTAACAAAAAGAACAGTAATAATTAAGAAGACGTAACTTAGATTGGTGGGCCACAAGTCTATATAGTGATATTCAGTATCTCTTTATACACAGCAACTTATAAAATGTTCAGTCGGTTTTAGGGAGTGTTTCCAGAATAATAATTACTTGTGTGCATGTATTCATAACCTGTTTCCAGAAATTCCTCGCCATCGCTGAGCCTTCATATTTTGACTTTCCAAATATGTAATTATGCATCATTCACAAAAACACCTTCACTGTGTATAGAACATTGATTCAATAGAACGTTGATTCAATAGAACAATTATTGCCCCAGCAGTTCCAAAAAGAGATTAAAACTGGTTTGTCCTTTTGCTCTGCACACTGTAAATAGAGAGCCAAAAAGTTATATGTCTGGAACTGGTCTCTGCAATCTTAATGACTTTTGGGAAAACAGGAAGAATGTCCAGACATCGATTTTTATTTGACTATGTTTGAAGGAATACGTGTTTACCACGGGGCTACTTCAGTGAGAGAAAGCAGACTTTAGTGTAGCAGAATATAAATGGATTGTATAATGAGCTAAGGAAAAGCTATACATCTAAACCAGATGTGACTGCTCAATATCTGGCAGCAGTCCAAAACGAAAAATGCGTTGTGGAAGTACAATAAATTGGAAAGCATCCGTTGACAGAACACCTTCCCTACAATTCTTAGTCGTTGTTTCAGAATTTAAAATGTGTAGCTGACAGAAGGAATCCTAAATAGCACAGAGACATGTTTCAGAAGTGTCTTACCTGACAGAAAAAGAACACGGCACTCAGAGATTCAAATTAGGGCGATGTCTTACTTGGTTCATGAGAATATTCACAGGGGAGGAGGCCATTTTTAATGAGCCCTGGAGAATAGAATTTTTTTATATCTGAAATTTAGTTTTTTTTGGTGTGTGTGAACTCTTCACCTGTCTACCGTGTCACCTACAAGTTGCACAAACCATGTTGTTGTAATTTGAAAGTAGAACATCCAGATGGAAAAGATTGTCCTTGTATAGTTCAGAACTCACTGTAAAAAGTAATATCCTTCCCCACAATACGAGTCCCGCAGTATGCAGCTAACTGGTAACGTTTAAAGCCATCATCCCACCTTGTATGCTCCCCAAATCCTTCCATCAGTGGCAAAATGTGAAATTCTCTCTAAAAGAAGGCGTAGGAAATCCTAGATAAAGTATGTAATCATACAA
Source organism: Ascaphus truei (assembly GCF_040206685.1). Taxonomy (NCBI): domain Eukaryota; kingdom Metazoa; phylum Chordata; class Amphibia; order Anura; family Ascaphidae; genus Ascaphus; species Ascaphus truei. The sequence continues at coordinate 57,132,632 of NC_134487.1, read as the reverse complement.
TAGTTACTGAATTACAGAAAACATACATCTTAAAGCTGCAGACCAAGCAATATCCTACATGTGTGTTTTTTTTTTTAAATAAATCAGTTCTGTACTATGAGAAAATACTTGTAGCATTTTTTTCTTTTAAACGACTCTGAATTACATTTTTAGTGTAACAAGCATTTTTATTTTTAGCAACCATTTACAAAGTCACATCCTCTTCCTCTTCTGAAACAGGCTCTGGCACACCCCTTTTTGAGCCCTGCCCTCTGTCTAACAGCGCACCAATTGTATCTAGTGACCTTCTGGTCACATGATCTTCCCCACAGAACTTTGCATCTTTGGTCCTCTTCTGCTACACTGACAGCCATTTACAAAACAAGTGATACTACAAATTAGCGCTAGACCGTGATTATAACAGTGCTGTGCACAAAACTAGAATAATATTGACAACAATGTCATGTGAAAACAGCCTGATGTTCTAATAAGAGGACTATCCCAAGTAGTACCCCATAACAAATATACAATACAAATAAGAAATAAACATTGGCGCTAATGTGAATAACAATTAAATAATAAAGAATATAAGTCCACAAAGGATAAATCAAGGTGATTGAAGTGTCATTTTTTCCAAACTGCTAATGGAGTAGAATTGGACTCAGTTCCCAAAAAACGATGTGCAGTCCCTCCTTCCAGCAACTGCTATCCTGTTCAGCAAGACATAAAAAAGGGGCACAACATTGCGCAGTAACGTTTTAAAGCAATGGAGCCCTCTTTTAAGGTGTCCCAAAAGAATGCCCACTTACTAGAAGCAGGAAAACAGCATACGGTGGAGAGAAACTGTATGATGAGCCTTCCGAATCCAATCGTGTATCTGGATAGTACGAACCCCACGTGGTATTCCTGGATCGAATGGATATCAAAGGACGGTCCCTCTTTCACAGATAAAATGTTTTCCACATATGCTCAATGTTCCTGTCTTCAGATCTCCATAACATGGGATAAAAGAGAGGATTGCGCAATAACGTTTTAACTTTAATAACACATCCTCAAAGGAATAGAAACATACTCACAATATCTGTGGTTTTAAAAGCATTTGTTAGAGATGCCTAACCGGGCTAGAAATCACTGCACAGTCTCTGACAGTCTTGATCACACCGCGTGTGTCCCGTGTAACTCCAGCGCACAGCGATGACGTCACCGTCCCTGTGTTAGTTGGATCACCAGTCAGGCACCTCCTTTGGCTCCTCCAAAGAACACGGCACCCGCATTTCTTTGGGCACCTTCGTGTTATGTGCCCACATAAAATAATCAGAGATCAATATTTATTTGACCTTGAGGGCAGAAAAATGAGTGTGAACAATTTTGCACACACATGCGCGCACACGTGCACACACATATATACACGTGCACACACACACTTACAGATACACACATTTATATTACCTGTTGGGGGGCTTGAGGACTGGAGTTGAGCACCCTTGTGTTAGCGCACCTTGAAGTCAATCCGAGTTAAAGCCTGGCTAAACCATATCGGTGCCTGGATGAATCATCCACCTTGTGAGAACTACTTAAAGATGCTGTCCTTCTCCCTGTCCTTCTTCTCCCTGTCCTTCTCCTCCTTGTCCTTCTTCTCCCTGTCCTTCTTCTCCCTGTCCTTCTCCTCCCTGTCCTTCTCCTCCCTGTCCTTCTTCTCCCTGTCCTTCTTCTCCCTGTCCTTCTTCTCCCTGTCCTTCTCCTCCCTGTCCTTCTCCTCCCTGTCCTTCTTCTCCCTGTCCTTCTTCTCCCTGTCCTTCTTCTCCCTGTCCTTCTTCTCCCTGTCCTTCTTCTCCCTGTCCTTCTTCTCCCTGTCCTTCTTCTCCCTGTCCTTCTCCGAGAACCAATAAAGTTAATGGAAGCTGAGTATTGGGGGACTCGTGTACCAGCACATGCTGAACACGGTGACGTCACCTAAATAGGAGCAGCCAGAGGAAATGAAACCCCTCCCAAGTCGAACCTTAAACAATACATTAAAAATACCTGTAGGTGCCAGATTTGGGTAAAACGGGTATCGGTTTCCAAGATGTGACGCCTTAAAGCTGCAGTTCAAGCTGCTGTTTTTGTTTTTTTCATTCACTATGTGCATCAATACAATCTGCACACTGACAAGTGATTAGCTAAGTTGCTAATCGATCCATTCTCCTGTAATCGATCGCTGAAGATTCAGCTTGTGGGTTCTTTAAATCACTGTTAGGGCTGCAGAAGACTACCCAGGATGCAAAGTTATGTGTGGATTATCATGTGACCAGGGAGTCACTAGATACAATTGGTGCACTGCTAGAGAGAGGGCAGGGCTCAAGAGCCAGAGTGTGTATCAGAAGTGGAAGGCGATGTGACTTTGTAAATGGTTTGCTACAGAAACAAAAAATGCTTCTTACATTACAATACATTCAAAATGTCTTTAAATATAGGTTTTTTTTTTTTAAATGCTACACGTATTTTCTCATAGTGCAGATTTATTTATTTAAAAAAAAAACACACACACAGGATATTGCTTAAGCTGCAGATTTGAACAGGTCACAGAATTAGTTTGCTTTGTTCCTTGGTTTGCCCCATCATGCTATAGTCACGTCTATCTTGATTTCTATGTGTAACTTCCAGATAATGTGTTCACACATTTCTCCAGGACCTCTCTTACTATGCATCAACTTCCTCTACTTGCTAGGTGAAGAATTAGAACCCAATGGGTGTTGTGAGCCCTAGTTGTGCTTCTGGTTGGAAAAGAGAGCGCATATTAAATGGTCTCTCGTGTGTTTTTGAGTCTGAATGCATTACATTTGAGCGCTGCTGCCAATCCTTTGCATGGAATGTGGTTTGCATTATTTAGTAGTGTTCGCCTCGAGGCATCCCACTTACAAATAGGGCAACAAATATATATATACAGTACAAACATTGTCATATGAGACTGCAAATATAGTTTGTTGCACAGGTAATTTACTGCTAATAAATTTGAAGTCCAGTTGTGTGTTTGCACATTCAGGCTGTTTTAGTGACTAGAATATCCCAATCCTGGCGGCTTTACTAAATGTACTGTAACCTTGTTAGAGCTGTATGAGTTTGTGACGTGATTAAAGGGGCCTCCTAGGACCGGAGAGAACCTCCCAGTGACCCGTTTGAGGAGGAGGCCCAGAGCCTGGTTTGCAGGGACCCTTTACACCAGGCCTGCACAACTCCAGTCCTCGAGGGCTGCAAACAGGCCAGGTTTTCAGGCTATCCTTACTTCAGCACAGCTGGCTCAATTAGTGGCTCAGTAAAACTGAGCCACTAATTGAGCCAGCTGTGCTGAAATAGGGATATCCTAAAAAACTGGCCTGTTTGCGGCCCTCGAGGACTGGAGTTGTGCAGGCCTGCTTTACACCATTTCACGTTCTGGAAGTTACTTCTGGTTGGGCGGGACCTTTGTTGGCTCAGGCCCACAGATGACGGCCCTGAAGGCGTTGTATATGGGTGGTGACTTTTTTTTTTTTAACCACATTTTTACACCTAATCCTATTTAAAAATATTTTTTGCAATTCGTTTTTAAACATGGTGACCTGAGACAATGGCCGTTTAACCACTGTGGGACAATACGCCACGACTGTTCACCCTCAGCCATTTTGATGCAGGGTTTAGGTTTTTTACGGGTTTGTGTTTTTTTTTGTTTTGTTTTTGTTTGTTTTTTTACTTTGTAATAATTTTTTTTAACACAGACATCTTTTCTATTCCCATGTTAAGATTTGCTTCAATTAGACTGTTTTTACTAAATGATTCCTAGCCAGCTACATGGAATTGCACGTGTGTGTGTATATATAGATATAGATATAGATATATATAGATAAATATCTATATATATCTATATATAAAAACAAGAGAAAAAGAAGCAACAGCTCCATAGCATAATACTGTATACATAAAGCTTGCCCCCCCCCCCTGCAGCGATGCACTTACCTGAATGCCCTCCTACTGTGTCTGTACGTTCTCCCCACCAATTAGATTGTAAGCTCCCCGGAGCAGGGACTCCTGTTCGAAATGTTACTTTTATCTCTGAAGCACTTATTCCCATGAACTGTTATTTGTATTATTTGTTATTTATATGATTAGCAATACATGTGACAATGTGAAGCGCTATGTACACTAATGGCGCTATATAAATAAAGACATACATACAAAAGACACAAATTTATTTAAAATCAAGAGAGGCCGCCAGGACATGCACTCACTTCAAATATATAAAAACCATTCATGGGAGACAATCTGTATGCTTCCAGGAACTGTGGAGGGGGGAAGGTGCAGCCAAGGTGTAATCAAAGCAGTATTGCTGATGATGTGGGTGTGCAAGGCAGATACTTATAAGTATAAGATGTTATCAGGTCAGAAGAAGGGAGGGATAATGTTCTCCACTTCAGTGGTGGTGTAACTGGATCTGAAGGTGTCGGCACTTGTAGCGCTAAGGCCCCGGTAACTCCGCTGCAACGCGTGCCCACGAGATTGGCGGCGCGTGCAGCTGATTCCCTGGTCTGCAGCTCGCTGCAGGAAGAGAGACCGGGGGGGCGTGGCGGGGGTGCAGCCATGACGTCACCCGGCAGGTTCGCCCTCATTGGCTTAACCACCGGGGGGCGTGCCGTATCGCTCGTCGCGAGTCCTGCTCTCAATTCTATTGAGAGCAGGAGCAACTCTCGCCCCAGCACTGCGGCCCCCCCTCGCACCGGGCCCGGCGCCATTGAGGGGAGGGCTCTCGTCCGTGCAGCGTCCGCCACATCGGACGCTGTAGTAGGCAGCGGGGTCAAGGCCTAAGAATGGACTCCCAGCGTCACTATATAAATGTCCACACTCTGTGTCTCCAATGTGAGAGCGCCGCCCCAGCAATGCAGCACAAACTGCCTCTCTCCTCTGTCTGCTAGGGAAAAATTGCCAGCTCTAACCCACATGTTAACTGCTGCAAATTCCTCGCATGCACTTCCTGGTTTGTATCCATTTGGGATGATGGTTACTACCCGCATGGAGATATCCATTTACTGCAACATCTTTGAAATAGACTCTGGTCTGAACGATGTTACTCACGTCGACTGATAGACCCAAGTCTAGAAATACAATTTCATTAGAGTGACTGTGCCAGGTGAACTTTAATCCTAGATCAGTATCTTTAAAAACGTCCATTGCCCTCTTGAGACTAGCCTCATCTCCATCCCAGATGATCAAAAGATCATCTATGTAGCGGCCATAGAATATCAGATGTGCCCCCAGCCATG